>NW_015555728.1:611709-633179 GCF_001515605.1 Sinocyclocheilus anshuiensis
CGAAACACACAGCGCCTTCACGACATGGCGGCGGCAACAACAATACTACAGCGAGAATAAAAGTTACGCCTTCTTTCTTTGCGTGAACATTTGGGCGCGTTATGCCAATCTTCCCACATTGTGATGTAGACGTGTGGGGGCGTGTTAGAACGAGCCGTTTTAGGTAGGCGTGCTTGACTTTTATAACGAATATCTCTTTGGATTTGAGACTTTAGTCTTTGCAACTTTACAGATTTTCTTTATGCACCAAGAGCTTGTAACACTCCAAAGAGAAAGGAAAAATTGAAATCGCATCATATGACCACTTTAATACTTTTCATTTCTGAAGCACACCTGTCAAAGAGAAATGTCAAATTTTTGATATTTGTATTTACATGTTTTCAAACAGGCGTTCAGATTTTTTTTTTAATTCGCTATGGTGTTTATCAAACAACACCAAATCAAAAGTACAGAGCCATTAGAGCCAGTTCCAGATCCTTGCTCTGCTATTTAATGTTTATTTGTAAATAGCAGAGGAAGGATCTGCAAAATGGTCTGTAGGTGAGCGCCACTAAAGCAGAGGTCACTTTCTTCAGGCACTGCAACAATCATGATATGAGGTCACACTCTGCAGCGTCTTTTAAATTCAACACACAACAATTAATAATAAATCTACAATGTAAAAACATACAATCTACTCCACTTTCCTGTAGCACTGCAGTTTTAAATTTATGTTCTTTTAATTCAGCTACGAGGCCATGCCGTTACGTATCAATCTTCAATTGGTCACACACTTTCACGGTTTCAGAGTTCACCAAACTTGAACTTTGGAATGCAGCGAAATGCAAAACTTCTTTGCATGAGTGACCAACCCTTAAGTTGTAGTTTATGTAACAGCAGCGGCTGTGGGCATGTGACCAAAAAGCTTATTTGTTGGCCAGTTTCCTTTGCAGTGCAATGGAATAGATTACAAAAACTCTCCAAAAATAAAATCCCGCATTAACTGCCATTCATTCAAATGATTATATTTATCATACCGAACATTCATCATAGTGTTAACAGGCCCTTAATCTCAAGGTTTTCCTCTCAACTGGGTACTAATGTTGGCCTAATGGCAGTGGTCATCTTCTGAATCTATGAATACTAAAGAAAATCTGACTTTGCATTGCAGTGTTATAACAGGAAATTAACAGGAAGTTGATACCCATGATAAAACATTCCAGTGTACAGCTAATTACTCATTCAGACAGTACTAATTAACGGACTGGCCCTTGGATTTTAAACGAGGTAGAGCCATCCTACAGGAACTAGATCTACAATGGCATCACTACTGGTCTGCCATCATCACGTGTAATTGTGTCTGCTATCAAAACTTCGGAATTCTGAGGGTTTGGCCAGTTTCCTCATGGACAGCGAGTCTGTCTTACCCTCCAGCCTTGCCCCGGCTCTGGCCTTCTGGAAAGGATTCCTGGAGCTTCCACGACCCTTGTCCATTTTCTCACTAATGGAGAAGCTCTTTTGGGAGTAGATGTTGGAATGCGACTCCTCCGAAGAGGAGCAGCTGTTTGCACGCTCTAGTCTAGATATCGGCGAGCAAAACGGGCCCAGTGCGAGGCCCAGGCCCAGGTCTGCGCCTATTCTGCCACTGCTGCTTTGACCCCCCTTAACTGTGTCTGCTGACCCCTCTGCGGGTTCCTCTGGATCAGATTCTGCATGACTGAGCTCGGCATCTCTCTCAGGGTGTGAGACACCCAGGTCCTGGGGCTTATCGAATGTGAAAGAGCCTCCAGGTGAGTCAGACCTCTCTGGGACAGGGTAAGGGGTAGAGACACAACGGGTGTCGATGCAATCTGTTATGCTGGTATATTCGGCTGCCTTCACCTGCACGCCCATGCCGCCATAGCAACCACGTGACGTGAACATCAGGCTGTGCGACTTAACCAATGGCGGCTCGTCCAGAAACAGAGGCCCTGCTGTGGATAGGAAGCGGCTGCTCTTGGACCGCTCAAGAGCACCAGCCGATGGTGGCGGCGAGGGGTCCATGTCCCAGGGGGGCAAGGTATCTGGCAGCAGGTGGGCAGAGCAGAGCGATAGGTCAGCAGCAGCGCTGTCCTCAAACAGGACCGTGCCATCCGACTGTCTTTCGCTGCCCCCTGCCCTTCCACTGCAGTCCCGCCCCCTTGAGAGCACCACCTCCATGATCTCAGAATGGAGAGATGAGTCTCGAGCAAGAGACGGAACTGCCCGGACCGGCTCCAAGAAGCTCTCAGTGGGCGGGACGTCCTCTGAGGCAGAAACATAGATGTCTATACAGGAAGAAGGGCGTAGCTGCTGGTCCACAGATAAAGTATTCAAAGGTGTGGGCTTGGACTCTTTGGGACCTGCTCCTGAGGACACAGACTGTGAGCTGTTGGCCCGATGGAGGCTGAACAATCTGTCTTTAAGGAAGCCTTCTCCTCGATCTGTACCGCTCCTATCCTTGGAGGAGTGGCTTACATAGAAGGAGTGACTGCGGACCCGTGGGGCCAGAGTGGTTGGAGATGTAGGGGAAATGGACTCTTCGCCACCCTGCTCCAGAGACTCCTGTAGCCTGTAGGAATTGCCTTCTTGGCTGTTGAAACTGCTCTGGCGCAGGATGTAATTTGTATCTGTGCAGTCAGATGATGTCCTGGACCGGGCTTTGTTGACTTCACCTCGATCCATACCAGCAACCCGCTCCAGTGCCACAGCGATGCGGCCGATCATCTCCTCCATCTGGGCGAGCCGGATATCCACAGTCTGCAGGGATGCTTTCATGAAATGTTCCCTCTCATTCACTTCCTCCAGACGCATTGCCATGTTCTCCACCCTGAATGATCAGAGATGAGACAATTCCATGAATATTTGTAAGGCCATTTCCAAAAATCTACATCTAGTAATGTTGTGTTGGTTGCACTTCATATTACATTTTTGTTCAAATAAATGTAGCCCTGGTCAGCATGAGAGGCTCAAAAACAAAAATCTAACCAATCCCAAATCCCTTTTGAACAGTAGTGTACATAATTAAGTGCTTATTAATAGTTATGAACATTAAAGTAATATGTTTTTTTTTAAATTATATATTACTTTTTGTATTGTATACATTTAAATGAAAAAAAAAAGACTTTCAAACTGGGGTACAGGGACCCCCGGGGGCCAGAGGAGGTTGCTAGAGGGTTTGCAGAAAATTTGAGAAAATTAGAAATGAAAATGAGTTTACAAAATGAATTTTCAGGGTTCTCAAAGTTAACATGTTACAAACATTTATTATATATATTTAATGCAATATCTTTTTAACATGCTGTTCTGGAATGATATATATTTGTGAAAAGAGCTTTACAAATAAATCTGAACTGAATTAAAAACGGTATCTGCAGGATTTTAAAGCTCAAATTTAAGACTTTTTAAGACCTTTTTTAAAACCTGCACAAATAAAATTAATATCATATGAGCGGGGTAGTTCAATATCTATGGTAACATATTAAACTCTAAAATGACAGTAAAAAGCATGATTTACAGTTCAGATACAGGTTTTCACAAAAACAAAAAGTTTTATAAAATGATAAACTTCACATTTCAGCCTTTAAACAGTTTTTTTTTTTAAATGGATGAGTTAAAAAAGTATCAATTAATATATTAATTTAAACAATTATTATCAATCAATTTTTATATTAATTAAATAACAATTATCAATCAATTATATTAAACAACATAGAAATATAAGCTATTTTACTGTCTTAATTGTTATTTTTTTTATAATGCATTATCTTCTTGACGATCCACCAGTTCACATTTACAACTCTGCGTGTTTGCAGAGTTGTAAATGATTTTCACATTGATCCGAGCAAAAACAGCAGACTGGATTATTGAAAATGTAAATTCATTCTCTGCCAGCAGGAGGCACTTTTGGAACTGCAGAAATAGAACTGTTTCCCCGGTAACAGCAGTACACAAAGCATGTTTACTTAATGAAATCAAAGCCTTTTGAAGTTTAATCGTCACATTAAGCCTTATAGCAGTTCTACTCTTTCTGTCCTCAAATTTAAAACCTCTTAAAATCATAATTAAGACTTACTTGTACCATTTAAGACTTTTTATGGTCTTGAATTTGATACTTTTTAAGACTTGTAAGGACCCACGGAAACCCTGAAAAATGTTTCTCTTCAGGTTTATAAATTTAAAATGACTCCAATGATGGTTAGAAAAATAAAATGCAATGTCAAAATAATTTTAATTGGCTGTGGCTTCAGTGACCATGTAAAAGCCAATTCAATAATTTTGAACAACTTCTTCAACTTCAATTCTTAATATTTTACTCACAAAGTATAAATGGGTCTGTATAAGGGGATCTCTTGCAAGGGGATGAGCATATTTGGGGGGTCCATGCCATAAAACACTTGAAGACCTCTGGTTTAAAATAGAGTTAAAAGTGTTAATGTTCTGTTGTGTTGTCTGAAATGTTTTAACCTTTCAGATGTCACACGTATCCTCTCATCGTTGGAGGAATTGAAGCGGTCATCTTTCTCTCTGAAATACTCCTCCATGCACTGCTCTTCAAAGTCATGTACCTTCTTCAGTTCATCTTCAGTAATGAAGAGCTCTGTGGGGGGGTTTGTCACTGTCACTTTTTTGTATCATAACAGTGAAGTCAAAGTGTTTTCTGTTTAATTTAATTTAACTTTTTATTTTAAAATGTTTAAACCATGTCTTTACCGCACTGTAATACAGTATAATAGTATTCATACCATTAATATGCAGTACACGTTGTGTAACATATGTACTTTTGCATGGCAGTATAAGATACGAAAGTTAATGATTTCGAACAGAAATATCTCACTATTACAAAATAATCATGTTTGGCAAAAGATGGTATTAAAGAGAATCTTTAAGTCAACATGCGTTGGTTTCACTTTCATTAGCTATATGATCTGAGAAAAAAAATCACTCCTGCTGTCATTTTAAGGCTTTCAGTATATTGCAACAGCATTTTATCACTCACTCAGCCCGTAGTCCCGCTCATCCTCATCATGTTTCCTCCAGCGACAGCAGAGGTGTTTGAGGACCATAGTTATGTGGCTGAAAATGATGAGAGGAGGGGGAAGGACAGGCCGTTCATGGAAGGTCATAATCAGCTGGTACCTCTGGAACTTCCACACCTGGTTGGAGATGGACTTCACTTCAAAGAATGTGTTACTGTGAGAATAAAAGACAATATTAGCAGCATACAACATACAACATGTTCTCATGGACCACCCACAGTCCGTTCGCTGATGCATAATACAAATCTGCAAAGCACGGAAAAAAATTGCAAGTTACAATCAGATTGCCTGACTTAATTATGCCAATAGTCAAAAGGCTGGTATTTGTAAGTAATAAGATATATTTTGTAGTGTGTCCATTGTTTAAAAAACACGTATAATATAAATATTCATTTAACTTACTTAAAGACAGCAATGAGCAAATTAACCAGAAGGATGTTGGCCACCAGCAAGTAGCAGGCCATGATGGCGGGGACAATCCAAGCTCCAGTTTTGCAAGGTGGGAGAGGCATGATGACTCCTTCCTCTGTGGTGATGTTCTGACCACATGGAGCTGTTAAAATAAACATACAACTGAGTGTTGCCCAAATATAAATGAACTGTTTAGAACAAACAAACATGGCAAAAAAAAGTCACTTTAGAAAATGTACCAAGTTGTGGAATTCAAATATATTCCATATGTAAAATTGCATACCCAATATATTTAAACATATGCAATGTTTAAAATATATTGATATTAAATGTACAGCAGTCTTTTTGATGGTTGCTTGTAGCGCAGGTTAGAATGTATTGACAATACATCATTCGTTTTTTCCAAATGGGATGGTTCAGTTGCTGTAGCTTTCAAAGAGAGGAAAGTCAGTCAGGTTCATATTAATTTACATATTTCTGAGTACATTTACTGGTTTCAATATTTAAAATCACACCCAGAAGCCCAAAGTGAGAGAACTGAAGTAACATTGGTTATCTTAAATTCGCAATTATTTATTTATTTATTTTTTTTTCTTTTTAAATTCCAAATTCATTCTGCCAAAAACTCTGACAACTGAACCACGTGAAAAAACTTTCATATTGATGAGAGGAGGCGAATGCATCTTGTTGTTAAATGATGTTCAGCGGACATATGAGATGGTCTTTCTAGAAACACAATATTTGGAGCTTATTTGAGGACACGCAAATGGGCACGGATGCTCATGCTCTATTCAATATGCATAACACGTAATATCAAGCCAGTGGATTTTCCACCGCTAAATTCAGTTTACATTGTGAAAAGAGAAGGAAATTACACCAGAGCAATGGGATGTCAGTCAGTGCTAGCTGGCTGTGGGAGGTTCATGATGGTGACTTTAGCATTATTCAAGTTTCCAGTTTCCATGATAGGGTTTTTTTTAAAACGGCAATGGGACCTTGATAATTTAGTTGGCATAGCACCTTGAACATTTGCCCCACCACGGAAACCTAGCCATTTGCCTTGCAGTGCAGTGCAGGGGTGTCATATACTCAATGACCACCAGAAGGCGGAGATGAGGTGATGATATGACTGTGAAAGTATAATGGCTCTGGTGAGTGAGATAATTCTAGCAGAATTTATATATTGGAAATTGCCTATATGGGATGGACCACTGTTACGCCCAGTTCCTTGAATGCGAATGTAATTTTCGACCAGCCAGAGTTTGTCATTCACTTTGTGATGTAGCTTCCTACTATTCACATCTGAAACAAAGAACGAAATCGTTATTTCAGCTCTCTTATCTTTGGGCCATCCATCTCTCAGCACACACACAAACAAACAATTGACAGTATGCAGACAACAAGCAAACACTACTTAATGAGAAAACACAAAGACACGCTTATACAAACTCTACAGCATACACTTCATACACAAGTCCTCGTGACTGATGCACTGCATTACTATGAATGTACTGATTTATTTCAGGCATAAGATGTAATATCATAAATCTGACAAGAGACAATAACAACATTACTGCTGCAAAACCTGATTGGTTATAGGGTAAGATGGTGTAAGATACAAGTCAAACATCTTTATTGTTCATCATAACCTATAATTGGGTAGAATCATTCAGTCTGATAATAATTGCCACTATGAAATAGGCTCACCTTTGTATGTATCTTTTTGACTGTCATTTGATTCTTTTTTATTCAGTCTGAGTGAACTAAATGGTTACTATGCATGGTTCAAATCATAATTAAATGTTTTTAACTATATATACTACTGTTCAAAAGTTTGAGGTGAGTAAGATTTATTCTAAACAAATTTTACATTTGAATAATTAAATTACTTTTTAATATAATAAATGTATACTTTTGAATAAAATGTTTTTATTCAGTAAGAACACATAAAATTGATCAAAAGTAAAGGTAATGACTGTAAAAAAAAAAAAAAAACTTTTTCAAATAAATGCTACAATATTCATCAAAGAATCCTGAAAAAAAAAATCTACCATGGTTTTCACAAAAATATTAAACAGCCCAACTGTTTTCAACATTGATAATAAAAAAAAAAAAATCCAGAGCACCACATCAGTATATTAGAATGATTTCTGAAGAATCGCGTGACACTGAAGACTGGAGTAATGATACTGAAAATTCAGCTTTGCCATCACAGGAATAAAGTACATTTTAAAATAAAATATATAAATATTCATATAAATTATATATTATTTTTAATATATATATATATATTTTAAAATATTTCACAATATTTCAGTTTTACTGTATTTTTGACCAAATAAAGGTAGTCTTAATAATGAGCATAAAAGACTTCTTTCAAAAACATCAACAAATCTTACCAACCTCAAACTTTTGACCAACAGTATGAAAAATGACATCAGAAGTACATTATACATCTCAGGGAGATCTTACTCTAATGCTACTTTATATGATTTTCAATTTTGTGCTCAAACACAATGGTTCTCAACTGGGGGTCCACAGGAAACTTCCACGTGGGCTGCAAGATTAAAATTTGTATATTATTAGCTTTAATATCAGAATACTTTAACAATTAAAATGCCAAAACATGATATCATATTCAAGACAGTTAACATGCATGTAGACAATTTTCATTGTATCCCATCAAAATATACTGCTAACTAATATATATATATATATATATGATGCTTCTCCATCTGCAGTCTTACAATGAACACATAAAACCATTCTGAAACAGCAGCATTGATCCATATCATCCTGTAATGACAATATAAGTGCAGCCATTTACAGAATACGAGACCATTTAAGAGCACACACACAAGCACAACTATGCATCACAAAATCTGATCCAGACTGTTTCAGCTTTTAAATGTGAAGCTTTCATCATATATGTGGGAATGTTTATGCTTTCAGAGATCACCACATTTGTTCCTACAAGCTGACCAATAATGAGATGTAAAGCACTGAGGTGCTGTGCTTGAGTGTGAAATTGAGTATACCCAAAATGCCCATGCCTGTACCCAAGGTTAATGTTAGTAATAAGCCAGCCTTACGGTCGATTTGGTCAGCAAACACCTCTCCGTAGATCATCCAATAAGGCATGAAGAAGATGTTGCGTGCCAGCATCCAGGATGGGTCCTCATTGGGATTGAGGATAGCCTGCCGCGCCACCCCGAAACTCATCAGCACCACCAACATGATGATCACAAAATACATCATGTCAATCATCTATGAAAAAATAAAGATCGAGAGCATTAGAATTCATGTTATACATAAGACATTTTTACTTTAAAGTACAATTATTAAACCTCTCTATCAGTCTCTCTCACCATCTTGCCGATCATCATGACGTATGGACCCAGGTATTTGTTCACTCCAAAGATGTCAAGCAGTCGTATGTACCAATAGATGATATTGACACAGTAAATGACCCTCCCGTAGCTCATCAGGGGCGGGTCTTGGAGGCGAAGGACCATCCCGATGGAGAAGATGAGGATGGCCATGAGGTCAGTGATGTTCCAGTACTCCTGCAACCACACTTTCACCTTCTGCAGGAGCTTCCCTGGCTCTGACATGAGGATCTGAGAGATAGGAGAAGTGAAACAGTAAAGCACACTGAGTGAAAGCCTTCATGTTGGACAAATGACCTTTTCAAAACAACTCTAAACAAAAATACAGTAAAAACAGTAATGTTGAAATATTTTCACAATTTATAATCACCGTTTTCTATTTTAATATAGCTTAAAATGCGATTGACAAAGGTGGTTTTTCAGGATGGATATGTTGAGCAAATTAACTTTTCAAAACAACCACATGAAGCAAAAGCATTTGCATTTACTCATTTCCACAAGAGGGCACTAATAGACTGTTTATTGGAAGGAGTTCACATTTTGGTCTCCTCAACAGTTAAGTGTTTATAACTGAACTGCAGCCGTGTAATTATATGCAAATTTAATTATTAGACATTGCTTATGAATAATAAATAATCTTTTCCCACAATTTAGGGAATGAAGGAAACAATTTTCTTTGCTCACTGAGTTCTAATGAAGTCTCACCTCTCTCATCTTCTCGATGCCATTGGTGAAAATGTAGGCAATAACAATCCACTCCTGAGGAGAGGGCCACAGGTCCATCTTCACCAGAACAATATAGTTGAAGAGCATCAAGTATCCTACATAGGCCAACTGTGGGAAGACACAACATCATGATTAAGGGGGGGGGAAAACACTCTTTGGTCTGTTTCAGCTCAAATTATGAAGAAGTGAAACAGTGAAAGTCTATTAAATTCAGAGAATGCATGATCATGATTATTCTAGTTTTACTTGCACCAAGTATACTTTACACCAAGCATACTTAGAATTTTAGAATTCTTAATTTGATTTCGATTTAATTTTCCAAATACACGGACCCACTTTATATTAAGTGGCCTTAACAACTATGTACTTACATTTAAATTAATAATTTGGTACAATGCACTTATTGTGTACATACATGTTTTTACATTGTACTTATATTTTAAAAATACCTGCATGTAATTACATCTGTAATTAATTTCTGTAATTACATTTATAATTACACAGTTGACCCATCCCTTACACCTTAACCCACCCTTAAACCTACCCATACCAACAAACCTGTCCCTAACCTTACCCGTATCCCACCTCAATAGCAGCAAAAGTGTTTTGCAATACAATATGAACACAATAAGTACATTGTACTTAATTTTTGTAAAAGTACATAGTGGTTAAGGCCACTTAATATAAAGTGGGGCCAAATACACGTGTCACGAATTCGGTCCATGGACTTCCGTTTATTCACCACCAGAGGTCACCCTTTCCATTACGTTGACTTTCAAACTTCAAACATTTGAATGGTATTGCATCTTACTTTATTTTTTCAATACGTCTTATTAGAGTTTTCACTCTATCATAGTTTCTAGTTTCAGTGTCGTTCATTTTTCTTTTAGTTTTAAGGTTTTAGGGCTACCAAAGTTAATGCGGCCGGTAACTGGTATTATTTATAAACGTTTAACAGCATTACATTTCTAGACACAGTCTAGCAATATTGCCATCTGGTAACATGTTCATGTTAAATGCAGGCAGGTTGTGAAGTTTTAAAGTTTTATAATACACCATGTATCAAAAACTAAAATTAATTTTTGGTCATTTTTATTTCAATTTAGTTTCAGAGCTAAGAAAATGTATTGTTAGTTGTGTTTCAGTGTTTCCAATTAGAATTTGATTCCATTTTATATGAAAAAAAATATATATATTTTTTTTCAGTTTACACATGCATGTTGTCTTTCAAAATCTGTCATGAAAACACTGTCAGGCTGATATTTTCAAGGTTCCGAGGACTACATTTTAGAAACAGGAGGAAACATTTAGGCTTGTAATGCATCTTCTTTATACTTACTCTCCTTTATTGTACAAAGAAAGAAGCAGTAGCTACAGAAGATGTTGCAGAAAAAGGAACTATTTATTTTTTCAGCTGGATCACCATAAAAACATAACATTGAGTTCTCACAGGTGTCTCAGGGTAAAGTTTTTTTTTTCCTTTTGCAACGTATTTTATTAATTAATTTATGAATTAATTTATTTTTGTGAAAAGGTAGAAAGATTGGCACTATCACAAGCAGAGAACAGAAATACTGTTCAGTGTAAACACTACAACGTGACAGTGTGATGGGAAAGAGAGAGAGCACAAGCAACGAGAGGAAAAAAAGAGTGAGTAAATAAAGAAAGAACATGGAACAGAATTTTTCATCTTTAAGAGCCTGGAGATTTTTCAGATTCATGGCCTATATTTAAAACATAGATGAGGCCAAATAAAAAAAAATCTCAGCTGGTTTGATCTCTACTTGCCTGCATTTACACATTGCTCATCCCCCTGGACTTGATATGGTATCTATCAATATGAATTTCTCCACTTTATTTGAAAGTGAAAGATTTCAGAGGACATTTCTCTAAAGAATTCACACACAAGGTATTTTGAAGTTCATATACAGATTTGATATGCTAAACACACTGAACAATACTGTATGTCTTTTTGTACTAAATAAGGGCACAGCTTGGGCTTTTACCGTGTGAAACCAGAACTTGACGATAGGGGCGTTGTAAAACTCATAAATTTTGCGACCCACTGGAATCAGCCGATGGCGGTTCTGAACCTCTTCCACCTGTTTCTTACGAGACGCTTCTGAACTGACATTTCCCAGCATAGCCTGGGAAAAGTACAGAGGATAGAAAGAGGAGAAATATAGAAAGCATTGCTTTTACACACCACTTACATAGTGTGACTTCTCACCCAGAATTGCATGCAGCTGTTTTACACTGCAAAGCAATACTGAGTGTTGAAGAAGGTGAGATATTCACTATGAACTGGGCATTGATGATTCCGCTGGGAATGGTTGTGCGGAAAAAGAGAAAGAGAGAGTGTGAGAGTGTGTTCGAGAGAGAGAGGAAGAAAGAAAAGAGGAATGGAAATGCCCAGTGTCATGGGTTATTTGGACATCCTTAATCCAAGAGTGGGGAGCTTATCCCGTAAATGGAAAAATATGGTGCACTCTTGGACATCATGGCAGAATTGTATTGCAACAACTTTTCTGCTGTCGAAGCTGTTTGGTTGAGCTTTGCTGCAGTACAGTCTTACAAACTACACAATCTAAAAGCAATGAAAACAGTTTGTTATTTCACAGCTTATGATATGCACAGGAAAATCTAATTTTGGCACAGGCATTTTAATGTTGTATCAGAAAAATGATTGCAATTACAGTGTACTTTCTGGAAGAGCATTCAGATAAATTACAATACAATTGTCATCTTGTGTTGTAATCTCACATATCTACAATATATTCATAGTGAAGTGAGGGGCAAAGCTTCAGTTTTTGGAACCGTGTTGTACAAGAACAGGTCAACCCAGTCACGTTCTGGGAAATGCAGTCCTTCTCAGTTGTTTTGACTAAGTAACCCTTGGACTACATTTCTAAACTAGTGTTTTGGGCTGACCTGTTTCTTTAGAGCAGTAGTTCTCAGACTGTGGAGGATTTCAAGTGGTCCACAAGTTGATTGGCTGATTTAAAAAACAGAACTAAATAAATAAATATCAATGTAATTGACAAAGAGCACCAACACTGAATGAATTGACTGATTAATAAACTCAAAACAATTAATTACTATAAATATGGTTTAAATTTATCTGTGATAGTGTTTTTTTGTTGTTGTCTTTCTTTAATAATGTAAAATGTACATATTGTACACTACCGTTCAGAAGTTTGAGGTTGACAAGATTTTTAAATATTTTTGAATAAAAGTCTATGTTCATCAAAGCTGCATTTATTTGATTTAAAGTACAGTAAAAACAGTAATATTGTGAAATGTTAAAGTAACTGTTTTATACTTGAATATATTGTGAAATGTACTTTATTACTGTGATGGCAAAACTGATTTTCAGCAGTCATTACTCAGTCTTCAGTGTCACACGATCCTTCAGAAACCATTCTAATATACTGATCTGGTGCTCAAGAAACATTTCTTATTACTATAAATGTTGAAAACAGTTGCGCTGCTTAATATCTTTTTTTCCACAGAATCTTTTGATAAACAGAAAGTTCAAAATAGCAGTATTTATTTAAAATCTTTTATGACATTATAAATGTCTTTGCTGTCACTTTTGATCTATTTAATGCTTCCTTGCTGAATAAAAGTATTAATTTCGTAAAAATAAAAGTTACTGACCCCAAACTTTTCAACAGCAGTGTGCACTACCATTCAAAGTTATCAAAACATCAACCGATACTGATATTTAAAATATCATAAATGACTATTTCCAATTTAACATGACTACTGTATTATTCCAACTCTCTGTTTGTCATATGCAGCACTGACAGCTTATGCATTCTAGTCGTCAGTTTATGAGATATTTATAAGATTGCACCAGTATAGCACCAGTCTATACTCTGATGTACTCCTCATCTTGATCATCTGGGCCAACCACATCTCGCTCTCTGTTGTTTAGACAGTGTACAGAACAGCCTTCATTTCTCAAAAAAAACAAGACTGGTATAGAAAGATGTTTTTGTGTTTGGCTATTTTTAAAATCAAAATTTGCCTCCGAAGTGTACAGTGACAAGAAATCCAAGTGTACTCAGTAGTTCAGCAACTGAAAAAGACACTGTACTGTCATTTAAACACTTCATTAAGCAGCACAATCATTTTAGACAGTGCTAATAAGAAAAGTTGTTCCATTACCAAATTAGTACATACACTCTAAAAAATGCTGGGTTGTTTCAACCCAATGTTGGGTCAAATATGGACTAACCCAACTGTTGGGTTAAAAAGTTAATTTAAAAATGTAACCAAAATTTAACCCAACAGTTGGGTTAGTCCATATTTGACCCAACATTGGGTTGAAACAACCCAGCATTTTTTAGAGTGTAGAAGAATCTCTTAAGGAATATTTAACAAGTTTTTTTAGTAGATGGAGTAATGGCTACTGAAAACAGGAATTTTCAATCACAATTAAAATTAATATTTTATCTGAAAAAGAAACCATTTCAAACGATAGCAACATTTTACAATATAACGGTTTTTGATTGTACCATGATACATTAAATGCTACAATGGTGAACAAAGTCTTAGAGTTTCCAGACTTTTGAATGGTAGTATAATTGTTGAGTGTAACTTCTTTGTTAGCAAACACGGCTCATTTGGGCTGATTAGCTAAACACAGCAGTATGGTTATTTCAACAAAATAACAAAATTATGGATCCGTAAATTTTTTTTAATAATTTCAAGATACAGGGTAAAACATTAAGGCTAATTTGTACACTAATCAAAACTGTAAGAAATTGCTTTGAAGTAGTTGCTGTCCCCACCCCCCCATATTTTTTGGGCTGTTTAAGTGGTCCGCCACCTGAAACAGTTCAAGAGCCACTGCTTTAGATCAACACTTGATAGTTCACAATGGAAGATTGAACAACAATATTCGTGCAGTTTTGTGTGAAAGTAAGAAGGCACTTCTGGTTCAACTTAAAAGTGAAGGTTGTCGCCATGGAAATGTCAGATCAAGGCTGCTAACATAATGCAAAACAAGCCTTCAACATGCACAATGGTGTCGTATATGTGAGAATGATAATAACACAGGCAGCATTCAGTCACAGTACCGTACTTCAGACGAGACCCTCGCTAAAAGAAAAGAAACAGAGAGGAGACAAGGACAGAGGCAGACGGAGACACGCTACAACTCCACAACCACGCGTCTTTGCTTTGACAACGAGGAACAAAAAAAAGGGCGAAGTGGGACAAGGGTGTAGGGTGGGGAGGTAAGAAAAACGGCAGGGTTGGTATGGATCTCTAAGAAGAGGAACCACGGACTCGAGGAACAAAAACAAAATAAAATATTTGAGAGGCCAAATTGGGGGCAGGACTTTCACAGAGCAGAGCAGATGTGCCTAAGTGTGTGTATGTGTGGACGTGGTACGTGTGTGTTAGACTACAAGCTACGAAACGAGCCAAAGGTGGGTGCTCTCACCACGGAGTTGTACTGCGTCTCACAGTAAGATCTTACTGTGAACTCCATGTCCTCCTCCTCTTTCTCCTTAGCTTGTTTCTCAGGTTCATCCACATCCTTCTCCTGCAGGTAGGTGTCCTGATCCTGTGGCATATATGACAACTCGTCCTTATTTTTAAACTCAAGACTCAATATGGAGGGGGGCAGTAGCAGGCCTAAGATAACCTGGCGGACAAAACAAACAAACAAACAGAGTTTAGGAGAAAAATCCACTGTTACTTTTCATTATTTAGAAGTCAGTAGACCAGTTCCTGCAGTCACAGAATGCTCGTGATGATGAAATACCGGTCTCTGTCTTTCTTGCTACAGTAGCACCTGTGAGATATGAAACACCAATATCACCACTGAGGTCTGAACCAAAGGCAGAAATAAACCATGCAGAAAGGGAGAGAAACTCAAGGTGAAGCCCTGCACAGCTTGTTTTTTTATATACAGTGTACTGTATGTCTGACAATGTGTCTAAAAGTTACAGCTTTGACTGTTCATGTTTGGGGTCGGCTGTATTTATTTGATCAAACATACAGTAAAAACAGTAATACTGCAGAATATTAAAACAATTTAAAATAACTGTTTTCTATTTTATGTTTTAAAATGTAATTTATTCCTGTGAGGCAAACCCTGAATTTTCAGCAGCCATTATTAGGGATGGGCGATACCACTTATTTTGTTTTCGATACGCTATCGATATTTTTCAAGGCAGTATCGTCGATATCGATACCGATTCGATACTTCTGAACTAAACTTTTAAATTATGAAATTTATTAAATTACTAAGAGTAAAATGGATAATGATAAGCACTTAACTTTGTTTAAAACGCATTTTAACATTCAATACGCCTTAATTGTAACTTATTAGGTTCTATTTTTGTTTACACATGGTTCAAATATGTTTTTTGTTTACACATGATTCAAATCTATAAATACTACAGTTAAACTACAGTCACTTTAGTAAAACCATGGTTCATTTTCATAAGGGACTGCCAGTAACAGGCTGTTACATGCATAAAATGCAACCTTTTATTCTGACAGTGTATGATTTCTATTAACATTACAGAATAGAACATGATCAATATTATCTTTCAACGTTCAATTTAAATAACTGTTATTGCACAAGCTGTGATATTATATAATTATGATATATGATAATAACTCTGTCCTTCTGTCCTCTGATAAGCATTGTTCAGGGCTGCCGTCCCCAAAAGCTTTAATGCTTTCTTATGATACTTTTGGGAAACGCAGCCCCGTTTGAATGCACTGTCAGCAGTGAGTGAATGCTCTCTGTGATTGATTGGTTCTGTCTTGCAACATTTGCGTGTGTTCAGATGAGCAGGAAAATAGTTATCCTACACAATTACTCGCTAACAAAGGTTATTCGTCCAATTCAATGCATATTGTACGCAGTATTATTTATATATATATTGTTAAATTAACAAAATCACTGGTAAATAAAACACACCTTAGTATCGATATTTTTTGTTTGAGTATCGATACTTTCGATACTCGCGTCAGTATCGATACTTTGGATCGATACGCCCATCCAGTCACTAGCCATTATTCCAGTCTTCAGTGTCGAGTGACCCATCAGAAATAATTCTGTGCTGATTTGGTGCTCAAGAAACATTTCCTATTATTATCACAGTTGAAAGCATTTGATCAGGTGCTGCGACAGGAACAACACTGTATTTTCTTCTCAACAGGAATTGGATGGTTTCAGAGAATTTTGAAGGACTAGTCTAAGGTGTCAGTTTTGTCCTTTCACATCCTGAAGTAGCAGTATGCCAACTGTCCTTTTCTAAAGTCCCAAGAATGATATGGTTCCACTAGTCCACTATTTTGGGGTCTATATTCATTGCTTAAAGGGATAGTTCACCCAAAAATGGAAATTATCCCATGATTTACTCACCCTCAAGCCATCCTAGGTGTACATGACTTTCTTCTTTCAGACGAATAGAATCAGAGTTATATTAAAAATGACCTGGCTCTTCCAAGCTTTATAATGGCAGTGAATGGGGGTCAAGATTTTGAAGCAAAATAAAGTGCATGGGGGTTAATAAAGGCCTTCTGAAGTGAATCGATGCATTTGTGTAAGAATAATATCCATATTTAAAACTTTACAAACCGTAATCTCTAGCTTCCACTAACTGTCCTACGTGTGTTCATGCTCTTTATTTTGCTTCAAAATCTTGACGACTATTCACTGCCATTATAAAGCTTGGAAGAGTCAGGACATTTTTCATATAACTCTGATTGTATCCGTCTGAAAGAAGACAGTCATATACACCTAGGATGGCTTGAGGGTGAGTAAATCATGGGGTAATTTTCATCTTTGGGTGAACTATCCCTTTAACTTTGGAACCTGCAGTGACAGCAGCAACATTGTATATGCCACTATTTCCCATTTTTATGCTGTTTTCTGTAATGTGTCCAGAACTGGATACCGCCTTCATTAAAAAAATATATTTTTCCATATCTTTGTGAATTTAATTTCTTTACATAGCCAACCAGAATAATTTGTACATCTCCTGACAACAAATATTCCTGTCATTGTGGTGTCTCTCGAGCAAGAATGATAATTAGACTAGAGATTAAGAAATCTATTGCTGAAACAGCAGTTGCTGGCCTAATGTTGATGAGGACATGGTAAATACAACACAAATTACTGATTCAGCTATGCAAAGACTCACTTTGGCAGACAATTTCACCACATATATGCCAAATATACATGTTGAATATATATCATATATTATATAACAAAAAATATGAACCCAGAGTAAGCCCTCTGCAATAACTGATATTACTGTATGTAATACATCTATCAATGAGACTATGGTCTTAGCCATCTTTCTACCAAATCTGACCTTTAGGCCAGAGTTCTTGCGCATACGCAGACGTCCCATCCACATGTCGGTGAGAAGCATCTGGCTACACGTGTGGGCGATGAAGTCCCTGTGCTTGGCAGCCACTGCCAGCTGCAGACAGGTGGCATTACTCCAGTTCTTCAGCTCGTAGGTTAACAGCTTCATGGCCATCTGTTCATCCTGCTTATATGACTGATCGAGCAGCTCAACAGCCAGCTGACCAAACTCCCTGATGGATAAAAAAAGAAAAAAAAAAAAAATCTGTGCCACAGACACATTTATATGCACACATAAACACACAAGACCATCGCTACACAAAAACAACAGCTTGTTTTAGGTATGCAAACAGGATAAGCAAGTCTCAAATACCATTACTAAGAGGAAAGTGTGCACATTACACTTATGAGTTTTAGAGGAGTCTTTGTGGTCATTCACTGTGCCTTTGATGGGATGCCAGTTTGGCACTTAACAGATGGTCTCCCCAAACTTCCCCACCCAAGAGTCGTATACTCAACAGCAATGGGAACAGGACATGCAGATGAAATCCTCATTCAAATGCTCATCCTTGAGGTAACTAGGTCATAACACATCTTTACATTCATACCTTGAGTTTTGATTGAGTTCCTGTGAAATGTCATCTACCATGTCATTCTCTGAAGCTTCGTGGGCCATTGCCTTACAGAGCTTACAGGCCACCAGCGCTTTAGCCATGGCCTCCTCGCCATGCTGCCAAAAGAACAGGGCCATCTTCTGGCGTTTCATCAGCACTGCCCAAACCATCAGCTCATGGAACGGGAAAGGGAAGTAATTGATTTCTGGGTCATCCAGGTCAATGTCTACTTCCTCCTCTCGCTTCCTTGTGGTCTTCTGACGTCCTCGCCTAATGGGCATGTCATCCTATATGATAGAGATTTTTTTTTTAAATAATATTTTTTCTTTATAATAACAATAATAACAAAAATAATAATAACTATCACTGAGAATATAAATAATAGGTACTTTGTTGTCCTGGTTTGCTCTTTTCATTTTAATATGTATGTAATATTAACCAGCAATATTTATTAATTAAATGTAACAACAACAACAACAACAACATTATTATTATTTATTTATTATAAATATAATTAATATTAAAATAGCAAAATACGACAAGATACTTATAATTTATATCCTGAATCTGGTAATTAATAGTAAGAGGACCAGTAACCACAAAAGTAAGATAATTGTAGGTAATTATAGTATTTGAACTGTTTTCATAAAAACCTCTGAACATGCAATACAAGGAGCATTTTCATTGTGAACCTTCATTACTTGAATCCAAACCTCCATATCAAAGAAGCGCTTAAAGAAAGCGTTTCAATGAAACTCAGTGGGGAATTTATTGGAAAGCAGTGGGATACATGAAATTAAGAAATAAATCTCACCTCCATTCCAAGCAGCTTCAGGGCTTTTGGCTACAACACACACAAAAATAAAAACACATACAGGACAAAAATAACAAGACATGTTAGATTTGATTTATGCATTTTCCAAATCGTTTCACCATCCTTCTGGTACACATGTAAAAACATGGCATGTTTAATGAGTAGATAGGATTCTTTATGCTATGCAATGATACATTTAGAGCATCTCTCTGGTGGCACCGCAGATGTCTGATCTATTTAAAGCTTGTATGGTGGCATATGTAGAACAATGTATGTGCATATGTGCATGTGAGATAAAATGTACTCACAATATTGAAGTGCATGAATAGATTCATAAATACACACTCTCAGACACACATCATGTACTAGCAATCTACTATTAAAGATAAAACGCTCCCGTGAAATTGGCATGATGGAGCAGCAATGTTTAATGTCCTGACACCCCCTGAAATCTGTGTCAGAGGGTCGAGATTTGTGACTTAGATGCCTGAGCCTTCAGAGGTGTTAAAAATGTGTGAGAAAAATAGATATCATCCAGGTGTCAGTGGCTTGAGTTGAGAATTTGTCTTGGGTCCTCTTTACTCTGCAGCTGAAGAGCCGCTATATGGAAATTTGCTCTGCACTGAGTATCTAGTTTGTGTTAGTTCCATATGCCATCTCTCTGTGGCAGCTCTGATGGGAAATACTTTTTTCCCAGGTGGGTCATGCTGACAGATTAAAAAATTAAAATAAAAACTGCTCAAAACACATTACAAACTTCCTTTGGAAAAATGTTTCCATTTATGGGAAACTGAGGGAATAATCTTGTGTTTGAAAGCAAGTATAACATTTTTATTGTGTTATTTAGAAGTGAATATATTCATCACCCAGCTCCAAAGATGTTTTAATAGCACATTAAAATAATAATAATAATACAGATTTTCATAATATTCATAATATTTTGAGAATCTCTTAATAGGCCTTTTATGAGAATACAATCATAAAAGAAAAGAATAAAGAAACATTAGAAAAGTAAGTCAAAAGTTAAACATTATGACCATTTTAGTCTCTTACCATTCCAAAATCATTCTTAAAATGTTACGACTATATTCTAGTAACATGACTATTCTAGTCATTCTATGCTGATTTGGTGCTCAAAAAACATTTCTTATTATTATCAAGGTTGAAAACAGAGGTACTGCTTAATTTGTTTTTTTCTACTTTACATTTTTTAAGAAAATACGTTTCAAAAGAATAGCATTTAGTTGAAATAGAACATTTTTGGTATGTAAGTCTCTACTGTTACTTTAAATGCATCCTTGCAGAATAAATATTTTCTAACAAAACAAAACAAAACAAAAAACAAAAGAGAATGTTGTTAATGTGTCTCAGTTCAGCAGGGGTCCTCAACTCTGGACCTCGAGATCTACTTTCCTGCAGAGCTTAGCTCCAACCTGGATTAAACACACCACAGGAAAGTGGATCTCGAGGTCCAGAGACCTGTAGAGCATGGTGCTAACATGACGTCTTTTTTCTTGTAATGTAACAAATTCATTTTAGAAATCTTAGTATGATGCCCTTTTAGAGCTACATGCCATTTTTTTCAATAACATACTCTTTTGGGTCCAAAAAGGTTGTGATATAGGGTCCGAAATCTCTTCCTGGTGTAATTGCAGCGATAGGCTCCACCCATGAGGTATTCAATTACCAATCCGATGTCAATCAGGCTGATGCGGTAGTCAGGGGGCAGGTTACCCTGAAGACAAAAAATGTACTCATGGCAACACTGAACCTGTGCCAACAGTTATGGCTATGAAAATACGAACAAACCGTAAGGTCAGCAATCAACCACACGCTCAACTACATACACACCCATACACTCTCACTCCACAAACACACTGACATATTGCTAGAAGGAATCAAGATAATTAAAGAAGATTGTCTGATTCACCTTGCGGTAGATCCAACTGAACCCTGGATATTCTTGCTTGGAAAGAACACACAAGGTCAGTGAGACAGAATCATATTAAAGGGACAGACATCCCACTGAGACCAAGCAAGTCTAGAATCAGGGTTTGGTGCTCCCACTAAGTCAAATAATGAGAAAGAACCAAATTGCCTATCACAGCTATGCTGATGATACCCAGATTTACC
>NW_015555728.1:633338-636924 GCF_001515605.1 Sinocyclocheilus anshuiensis
TTAGGATCAAGTCAGTTAGAAATACCAAGGGTTCACACAAAACAAGGGGAGTCCGCTTTTAGTTATTATGCCGCCCACAGTTGGAATCAGCTTCCAGAAGAGATCAGATGTGCTAAAACATTAGTCACATTTAAATGCTGACTCAAAACTCATCTGTTTAGCTGTGCATTTATTGAATGAGCACTGTGCAATGTCCGAACTGATTGCACTATATTTTATGTATAATCATTTTCTATTCTTAACTGTTTTAAATTCATTTTAAACCTCTTAAATCAATTTTTAAATCATTTTCAAAGTTTTAAAATTCCTTGTTTTATTGTTGTGATTTTTTTTTTATTATTAATTTCTTTTCTTTTATGTAAAGCACTTTGAATTATCATTGTGTATGAAATGTGCTATATAAATAAACTTGCCTTGCCTTGTCTTGCCTATATTGAACTGACCGTGAAAACAATGAGCCTCTCTACAAAAACAAAAACAATAGAGTAAGTGCGTAGGAGAGAGAAAGTGAGTGAAAATGAGAGAATGGGTCCAATAATGGGCAGGACAAAGAAAGAGCAGGGGGAAGTGATAAGGAACGATGCCTCAGTTGCTAATTTAATGATTCGACTTTAATGATTCGGCCAAATCCCTTTTAGCAAAATTACATCCCACATCCTGCCTTCACACTATGATAACTAGACTCTGCTCTGGTTCTGTAATTACCAACGCAGAGCCACCATGGATCCTCTAAGCTGGGCTAATTACTTTTACCTCAGCAAATGCCACAAAATGCTTCAACTGGCTGATAGGAATCACAGGTGATGCTGCATTTCATTTGTGCAAGACATTTGTACTAGAGTAAGTTGATGTGACACCCATTTTAACATCATGTTAATCTCCAGGGACACAGAGAAGGTTTGTGCCTTCAAACTGCAAAAAAGACTAGACTTAAAACCTCACGGTGTATCTGCATTGAGTCTTTTAAAAGTAGAAATTGCAGTTTATGCACAAATGTCACTACAAGAAGACTGCGAAAATCCCCAGAGTGCAAAAAGAAGGCAACCATGTGCCCCATTATGTCTTGAAAATGCACTTAGGAATAGTAATTAAGAAAAAAGAACTATACACAAGTGACCTGAGAAGCAACAAACCCATTGTTCTGACTGTTTTATAGTCTGAAAATCACTGAAACAAGTAGGAGAAGACACAGACAGAAAAAAGCCACTAATTGGCCAAATCTCTCTGTCAGGCTAAGAAGCAGGAAAGACACCTTTGCTATATATGCAACAGAAATCTAAGACTAATCTATTACTTTCACTCACACTCACACACACTCAGCTGCATGCACAGTGAATTCTTACCTTTTTCACATCTCTGACAAGGTGGTACAAGGTGTTGGATGGACCATGCCTCTATTTGAAAAAAACAGAAACAAATATAACCTTTAACAATCAATTACATCAAACCACAAATAATAATTTAAAAACAAACAAGAACATGTGTGGTTGTTCCCTCAAAGGGATTGTTCACCCAAAAACATGAGGGTAAGGTAGTGATGCAACAAATTTAATTTCTGTATCAACTATCCTTTTATGAAGCTAAATCTACCTGATATCACCTTTAAATTTCACTCTCCAAGTTATTCAATGTTACAAGCCATATTTTTGGTCTTAAACCAGTTAATTTAAAATTTACCTCATGTAGCATATTGTGGGATTGACAACATTTTTTTTTTTTTCAGTGATTAAACCTATATTTTCACTTTAGGTCATTATATATATTTAAACACACACACAGAATTCTCTGAATGTGGATTTTCAGAATTCTTTGATCAATAATTTTTTTCTTCTTTTTCTAGTAGAACGGTAGTGTAAGTATGGGGAAACAGACATACAGTACAGTGAGACCCAAAAGTCTGAGACCACATTGAAAAACCAGGATTCAAAATCTCATTTAAATCTGACATAGCTACATTACCGTATTATAGAGCTCTTCAAGTCTGGACAGTGTCAGGAAGCGGTGCATGCTCACTCCATTCTCAATCAACAGCTTCACAAAGTCCACTCTGTCCAACACCAGTGCATCCAGCATTGACTGTTCTAGAGAGCCCACCTAACCACACATAAACAAAGCTTACAGGTCCAGAAGACACTACCAGCACACAATAAAACAGACATACAGGTACACGGCAATGAATCGATTTCATGAATTTTAATCTGGTTGAAATGCAGCCTGCCATCATTAGCATCTACCATGTTTAATTAGAGTCAGAGTTGCACAGAAGTGCTTCTCGTCCCCTCTGCAATCAATAAAGCATCTCTGTATCTATATCTAAATGAATTACAGAGGTGGAGTGAGTGGATATTGCCTACAGGCCACTGCTGTCCATAAATGAAGATCTGGCTTCGAGCGATGTCAACTCTGTTCCAGGCCAAAGCCAGGCTCAGTTGATCTGGAGCTGATGCATTGGCCCCTGGACAGCCAAGCAAAAGGGCACATAATTAAGGTTAGTTCACTTGCTTTAACAAAATCATCTTAAAAAGCCCTGGGGAATATGTTAACGAGAACATATACAATGATGGATGCACTGTGTAGCTAAATGCCGATTAAACATTACTAATTTTACAGTCTGATGTCTTTAAAATCATTGGCATGCTTAAACACCCTCAACTCCCATTGATTTACAAGTGCGCACAGTGGAGAATTCTAAGGAATCCCTGGCTCTCACATCATTACAATGCATAGCGTTATGCCTGTTTAAAAAGCTGATTCTAGAGATAAATCACAGAGGAAAGCACTCTCCAGTGTCTCTGGCACTCTGCTCCGCTCCTGCTTCAAGCTAATAAACCTTCCCCCTGAGCAGCAGGATATTTGTCTTTACTTATTCTGGCCTGGTGCTTCTACATTTACTTTTATGAGGGTAATCTTTCCATACACAGTCTATTAAATAGACACCTCCGTGGCTTGTTTAGGTGTCGCCATGTATTAAACCATATTTGCATAATCTCAGTTAAGTGCTCGAAAATATCCTGACCGAGTCCATTTATGGGACATGGAGTTCTGTAATACTTGGAAATGGCCATGTGGGGCACCTTGAGCTATTGTAGTTCATGATGTATTGAGTTACTGTATTGATGCCAGATGAAACAAGTCCTCAGCAACGGTAAGGCGCTGTATCAGCAGAGTCACATAATTATGTATAATTAAGTCTCTGAAGATGAGCTTTAATTGCTGTTTTTTTTGTTGCTTTAACTCCAGCAGAGGTTAGCTTTATGTTCTCGCTTTAATTTCACACTACATCATAATAAATCCTGACACTTTCTGTATTTGTTCAGACATTCACAAGTGTGTTCAATGAAAAAAATGTGTAACCCCTTTTGCATGGCTAAGACAGAGCTACTGATAAAAGCGTGATATAAAATTGCATGTTTTCAGTCATTAGCACATCATACACTCTCTAAATCAGCAAACAAATGATTCACTTAGCTTGCTATAGAGACATTTAAGATAACAAGCATTTAAAAAAACATGTAAGCGTTAGTGATATAACTATGGCCTAAATTGGAATCTTAAAGAAAACTTGAAAACACCGAGAAAAAAAAAA
>NW_015555728.1:637062-652169 GCF_001515605.1 Sinocyclocheilus anshuiensis
AAAAAATATGTAACATTTATTAGGTTAACATATAATGGGGTTCTCCTTCAGAACACGGAAACTGTCACTGACTTCAGTGGTGTTAACTGCCTGTGAAAACTAAAAAATGCAACATATTTTTTGTTCTTTGACTATATACCAAATTAGATACATCCCTTATACATTCATTAAGGGAAAAGAAGAGAGCTGGGAACTGCATGAGTAAATCTTTCTTTAGATGCGCTGCACAGTAATATGAATTATGCAAGAGCCATGCAGCTGGCTTTCAGAGCAACACATGGAGCTCTTGAAGCAAAGGCTTCACTGGAATCCCATCTTTTGATATGGATTTAAAAGTGGGTCTTTAGAAGCATAGCCAGTAGAGCTTGCACTTTACTCACTCCTTTCAGTGTTAAATGTAATTTTAACCTGACAAATGCAGCCACTAAAAAGTTGGTGGGTGGTAAAATGGAAGTTAGTGTGTGATCAGAAAAATCTTTGTTCTGGGATGCATTCGACTTATGGGAGATATATAACACATAAGTAAGATGGGGAATGGTACTCATAGATTTATGTATGTTTTGCAAGACAGAACCTAGAGGAAACTCATGACTTGAAAACTGTTTGAGATGTTTGAGATCATTATTTTACAACCAGGAATCACTACTTAAACCAGGGGTCTTCAAACATTTTCAGGCCATTGATCACATGTTGGATAGAGAGATAGAGCAGGCACCCTGTTATATACTGTAAACATTCTACAACATTTATATAAAAAAATCATTAAAAAAAAACGATTAAGAAAAACAAAAATAAAGATGTACAACATTAAACTGACATCATATTTTCATCTTTTTATTCAATATCAATATCAGTGTAGTTTTGTACTTGAAAGAATATAGGGGAGACAATAGAACATTTATCTAAACTTCATGAATTTTAGCTTTGGTTGAAAATTATACTGCATTTTAGTTTGTTTGTCCCCCGCCCCCCCACCCCACCATACCATAATCTGATTAAAATTAAATGATATATGAGTGAATCCCCTGCTGTACCACTGCAGACCTCTTAGATACATATGAGTATCCACAAATGTACAAATACCTTTCAGAAGAGCTGTTAGAATGGCCAGATCAATGTCCTGGTGTCCCTCTGATCCCATCCGAAATACTGTTATCTGAGGAAGGGAGATATTGCATTATTGCAGGCATCACATGAACATCACAACTGTTTGAGTATGATCGCATGATAAAGGCAAATCCAATCATAGTGATAACTGCTTTGCGTCTTGGCAATAGCAAAGAGAAATGACAAGAATAGAGCTAGAGGGATTTACGGAAATGCGCTGCAAGCACCGACATAACTGTAATTGCAGTTCTGTAATCACTGCAACGTTGCATATGAAGGGCACCTTGCAGCACCATGCAATGTGTGTATTCTGAATTCCATGAATCTTCGCCTGTCATTTGAACAATCCACTTTTCTTTCAGTAGCCATTTTCCATCTGTGTCTGGTATGGACTAATGAACTTATGTGTGGAAGTGGGAGGATTGGTTCAGCCTAATGTCAATGATGTTTTCATTTTCATCCCCTCAAGCCACCATGAAATGATGGCACATTTAGGGTGTGTGCGAGCTTGAGAGGTGGAGGTGAAATAAAGAATTGGAGCACTTCAGCGAGCTTAAATAATGGAACATATAATCCTTCAAAATGTCTTATAGTTCAGAAATGAAGCATAAAGTAATGGTTCTATGCTTAGGTCTTGTGTGGTGAGCTTCTGTGTGCCCTATGACATCTTTTTGCTGTTGAATTTGGAGAATAAATGGAATGTAATCATATCGAACAAGCACTTTATCTCCTCTACAAAGAGTATGGTGATGGCCAATTACTGAAGTGACAGTTATTGATGACCCTGTGACTATTGAGGTGAGGTGACCCAACTCTCTCTCTCTCTCTCTCCGCTTGTGTGTGTGTGTGTGTGTGTTTGAGGCATGAGAGATATTGACCTTTAAAATACGTATGTCCCTATACAGTATGCCGATTTAACCCCTATTGTTTATCCTATGAGAGAACAAATATTATGATATCAATGCATTTATTTTCTTTTATTATTTATAATAATATTAATACTTTTTATAATAAATGAAATACATTTTAATTTTGCATGTGTGTATAAACTCCAAACAATCAACCTTAGTTCAGCAAATTAATAAATACATAAATACAAATAAAAAATCAATAAAAAAATGTATAAATTCTGTCATCATTTACTCCCCCTCAAATCATTCCAAACCTCTATGAATTTCTGCTGAACATAGAAGATATTTTGAAGAATGTTGGTAACCAAACATTTGATGGTCCCCATTGACTTCCATAGTATAGAAACAAATACTATAGAAATCAGTGGGGACCAGCCTGTGTGAAAAAAATTCACACAGGACTGGAACAACTTGATAGTGAGTAAATAACGATGTATACCCACCATCATGTCTATCCAAACCTGTATGACATTCTTTCTCCTGTGGAATACAAAATTAAATATCCTGATAAACGTTTCAACAGTTTTATAACTGTTCCAAAGCAACACTGGACCCCACTGACCTCTATTTTGTGGATTTAAAAACAAAAATCAAGACAAAAAGAAGGAAAAAGTCATACAGGTTTGAAATGACATGAGGTTCAATAAATCATGACAGAATTTTGGATGAACTATGCTTTTACATTCAACACACAATACTCAAACTCAGCAGGCGAGAGAATCAGACACTGTTAGCTCTTTTCAAAATTTCATATCCATATTGAGTACACAGCTGACCTATGGGACATGTCTGTGATTTATGAGCTAGTAGCTGAATAGAACAGGTCAATAAAGGATATTTAAATAATGTCCATATGCCTCAGAGGACGTTTTAACAACTAAAGCACCCATTCGCTGCTGAATCTTTTTAACACATGTTATGCCTCTACTAATATTAAGCAATATTTGAAAGAAAATGTAATCTTATTTTATTTTGCAGACACCACAGAGATCTTGAAATGTACCTTGGCCAGGCTGTCATGTCCACATGCTTCAAATCAACCTCCATCATCCGAGTGCCAAAATGACTTTTGCCCCACTGCATTTAATCCAGTTACTGTGTGATTCTAGTGTTTTAAGAGACTGCATGGGCACCGCAAACATTAAGACTCCCTTTCCACAATGGACCTCCAAGCACACACCTGCAGGCACAACTGCTCCATGGATGATGGCATTGCATTTGTCATCCTTATTGCACTTTGTTACCTAGACAACAGAATCTCATAAGTCAAACTGCTGATGTTTACTTCATCTCGGCATTGATCACAGTCTTTCCCCAGACTCTTAACAAACTTGATGCAGTTAGACTAAGCAAATAACTCTGTCCTCCTAGACCTCAGGAGCAACAGCCTTGAGGCAGTAAAGATCCACAGTTATACGTAATACCATGAGTGTATCACCAAATATCAGAGCAATCATTAAGTCTGCATACAACGCCCCTGTTGAGGGGCTCATTAGCATCATTAATGGCGAGTCAGCCTAGGGAAGAGGTGAGAAAGCTTGCAACCTGGTACTAGAACAACAACCTCTCTATTAATGCTAGTAAAAAAAAAGAGATGATTGTTTACTTCAGATGGTCCTGAGCAGTTCATTACTCGCAACACATCAACAATGGCGATAACAGGCAGCCTCAGGTTAATGGGTGTTCGCATCACCAACAAATTGTCATTGGCTCTGAACGCCTCTTCTTTGTTGAAAACACAATGGCACCTCAACATCCTAATGGGGTGTTCACAATGACAACTGTAAGAGGCAGCGGATGGCATCTTTAATCCCACTGGTAGTCACCATGTCGCATCACTGCTGATTTGCATACATTCGCAGTCGATCATGTCACGTTGTCGGAAAGCTCTGCCAACCACAGTGTAAATTTCAGTAAAATGTGCCAATAACACAATAAATATTGATTGGATATTGCTCTTACATGGGCTGGAATGAACTGTGAAATTGCAGAGCATTTTTATCATTTGTTAAATGACACAATATGTGATTAAAAATGGATGCTAACGCTTCTCACAATCAACTGAAAGGCTTTGTCTCAAGTAAACCTCAATTAGTGATGAAATTCTCAGATCTGTCCTTTTCAAAAATATTCACAGTGATCGAAGTCAATGCGTAAATGAAACAACGTTAAGTTCAAGCTAGAATACACTTCTTTTAAAATCTGAACAGATTTTCAAACACTAGGCACCATACACTTGCAGACTTTGTAAACGATAACAGAAAAACTGGGCATCATTCACTAAAGCGAGGAACTGTCAATTCTGGTCTACTACATGTGTCCTTTCCTGAAGGAACTGTGTTTCTTTTTTCTCCACTGCCATGAAATGTGCTAAAAATTATTACTTTGATAGCAACTTACCTTTGATAGTCTGATGCTAAAAAAAAAAAATCTAAGTCTGTGCTTAAAATATTTTCTGCCAGATATGCCCAAAATCTTCAGACTGGCTCTGATTTTGGCAACTAGCATCAACTGCAAATAGTATATTCTTTTCTTAAAACAGTGTTCAGCATGGGAATGAGCCTTTTTTTTGAAGGTTTGGAATGTGTGTGTGTGTGTGTGTGTGTGTGTATGCATGCAACATTTGCTAAGGTTGGACTGGTTCAGAGATATTTTAAGGTGGGGGTTAACGAAAACTTTCAACTGAAGAAGAATGAAAATGATTCAGGTTGCTTTGTCGCATTACACATACACTTTAAGGAATATGAAAAGAATATTGTTTTTAATACAACTATACTTATTGACATTATTTATTGACAGCAATGTCACATAATCACATTACCAAAGAAAATAATATCAACAGTTTGCAAACACTAAGGCAAATGCGTTAATGGCACTTACTGTACAGCCTAATATGTTCTTGTCAAATGGAGGTTTTAAAACAGAACTGTGTGGGTCTTATATAAATTATTCAGTGATTTTATCTATGTACACGTTTTTCCTTGAGTTGAAAGTATTTTCTGTGGTATCAACAACAACATTCTGTCTATAGAACTATATTATGTTCCAGAATATTCCTTTAAGAGAGTCAGGTCTGCAACTCCCCATCCTTATTCCTTTCCAGCCTCTACAGGTGCGTCAAAGAGAGCATACTGACCTGCTGCATAAGTGTCTGTTATGTCAAATTGCCTCAGTCAGTGAGTAGTGAAAATAGCCGTCCATCTCATAGGCTTGACTTCCTGCTGTTAAAGGTTATCTCTACATTGAGAGGTGTGAAATTATGGCCAGCAGGAGCTTATGGAAAAAAGCTAAGGAGAGATCCTGTTATACACTATATTTAAATTTACAGAGATAGATTAGAGAGCTGTTATTAGGGGCACAAATAGAAGCACAAAAAAGGGAGTCTTTTCCCATGTGGTGCCAAACCTTCCTGGAAATGTTCAGGACACAGTTCAAGACTTAACTAAACCTTCAGCAATTTCAGCAACCTCTGTTATACCAGTCGAAACATTTGCAAGGAATAGTTTTTAATTAAAATCAAATTGAAATATGATTCATCTGTGTAAACTTGATCGAAGCAGTGAATTTGAATGCTAAAGTTGAGATGGTGTGTACAGTAAGTCTGTATCTAACGCTCACTGGAGAGCTGGCGAATGCTGTTCTCGCTGTACAGTGGATTGTTTCATGCATCAGTGACCCAGGTACATTAGCAACCATTCATCTTCATTTATCAGGGGTGAAATTTCCTTCCTCACCCTCCCTCCACTCCACCAGCCCAGCGCTCTACTACAGTGCTCTACTCTGTTCCTCACATCTGCCAGGGGTTTGTGTCTCCTCTGTCTGTCAGCTGTCCATCCACTTGAACATCCATATAGTCACTGACCCATTCGACATGTGGCTGAATGTGACTCCATCTTTCCATCCATCAACATCAGCTGAGCAATATGTCAGCCCATGAAACATCACTCCATTTCCTTTCAAACTGTGAAAAATAATGACTGTTGTCGAGCAAGTTTCCCCAAACGCTCCCTTCATGGGTCATAAGCCCCGCCCCCGAATCACATTATTGGTTATTGCCATGGGATGCTAAAACCAAACAGAAAAAAACAACCAATGAAAGGCTTACTTGCAGCTGATTATTGCGTGGTCCTCTGGAATACTTGGTTCTGATTGGTCAATCGCTCCACTCAGCGGTTTGATATTCCCTACTGTGGCATCACACTTAAAGGGATAGTTCACCCAAAAATGAAAATTCTGTCATGAATTAGGGAGAACGGGGTGTAGGGTTGCCAACCATCCTGTATTAGCCGGGACGTCCCGTATTTTGGGCCTAAAGCGGCGGCACTAACGCCAATTCCGTCCGTGTTTTCACTTCAGTAAAGGGGTCATATGATGCTACTAAAAAGAACATTATTTTGTGTATTTGGTGTAATGAAATGTGTTTATGCGGTTTAAGGTTCAAAAAACACATTATTTTCCACATACTGTTGTTGTGTTCTGTGAAACACTGTGATTCTGCACATGACTGCTAGATGGCAGTATAACAACATGATAAGTAACAAGATAGAGAAGGAGATGGAGAGAGTTCTGATGATTGCTGTGACTGGAGTTGTCTGGTGGTCTTTGTTGTAATAAAATCCCCGTTGTGTAGAGTTAGCCCTGGGCTCGGTCCTTTTCATCTGCAACACCACAAATTGCCGACGAGGATAACCCGCCTGCAAGTTTTTTTCTTTTTGCTGCTGATTTCAAAATGTCCGTGAATGTTCCGGCACCTGCGATGTTTCTTCCCTGCCCTGGGGAACCGTCTATGCCTTTCGACATGTGGTTGCGGATGTTTCAAAACTACTTATTAGTGATTAATGCGACGGGGGATGCTTGGCCAGACGCCCGCAAAAGAGCTACATTACTCCACTGCTTAGGGACGGAGGGGCAGCGGATTTTCTATGCTCTACCTGAAACAGGTGACACTTATGCTTCTGCTATCAGTGCATTACAGAAACATTTCACTCCAAAAGTCAATGTCGTCGTGGAACGCTATGCATTCAGGAAACGTGCTCAATTTCCACACGAGACTATAGCACAATATGTAGCTGCTTTGCGTGCCCATGCTGCCACTTGCGGTTTTGAAGATAAAGCTGACGACATGATACGAGACCAGTTACTGGAACATTTGTGTAGTGACAATATGAGAGAAAGGCTGTTACTGGAGTCAGACCTCACACTAGATACAGCCGTAACGCTTGCAACGCAAATGGAAGCGGCAGCTGATCAAGCTAAAAAAATGGTCTCAGACAGAGGAGCCTCAGAAAGGGGAATCCCAGTGCAGGTTGTGCGTTCCAGATCGCACAAAAATATGAACAAGCAGCCCCATCGCCCAGCTAAGCCTCATGCCACCACTCCTGCCCACGTAAGTCCTGCTTTAGATGCGGCTCTGATAAGCACTTAGCCAACTCCCCTCAGTGTCCTGCTGCAAATGCTCAATGCAAATCTTGTAACAAAAGGGGTCATTTTGCCCGTGTATGCCATTCCGTCGCAACTAACAAAGTGCATGAGGTGCAGTTACCTGATGTAACCATACTGTATTTGGACAACTCTGATAAAGCCCTGAAAAGACTGTTCTGCAATGCTACTATTCTGAGACCTGCTTCCGTTGCCAAGGAGATATGCCTTATTGTAGACACTGGCTCTGCTGTCTCCATACTGCCGCACCACATCTACAAGCAACATTTCAGTCTCACCCCATTATCTCCACCTGCTGCTAGACTTGTGACCTACACAAAAACACGTATACCAGTACTTGGATGTCTCCATGCTCAGGTGCGTGTAGAAAATTCTAGTGCTCCAGCCACATTCTTTGTGGCACTGCATTATTAGGTATGGATTTAATCAATAGCCTGCATCTCTCTATTAATGCTGATTCAGTCACAACTGCAGAAGCCATACCAGTCACTCCTGTCCTGTCCACAATTGCGACCGCACCCTTCCTTGCACCCCCAACCGAGATAGGATGTGTAAAACAGTTCGTACATAAAGTAAAAATGGATCCTACAGTTCAACCCATCCGTCAGAAACTGCGGCGTTTACCATTCGCAGTAAGGGATGCTGTATCAAATGAGCTTGACCGCCTCCTCCATGCTGGCATCATAGAAGAAATTGATGCCTCTGCTTGGGTTTCTCCCATTGTAGTTACAAGGAAAAAAAATGGAGGCATACGAATGTGTGCGGATCTTCGTGAGCCAAACAAGGCTGTGGTCACTGACTGTTACCCACTACCACATGTAGACGAGTTGCTCTCCAGCCTGCATGGTGCTAAAATTTTCTCTACTATCGACCTTGTCAACGCATACTACCAGGTACCTCTCCACAAGGACAGTAGGGACATTACAGTATTTATTATGCATAAAGGCCTCTTTCGATTTTGCAGGGTCCCTTATGGCCTCGCATCAGCTCCATCAGCGTTCCAGAAAAAAAAAAATGGAGGCATACGAATGTGTACGGATCTTCGCGAGCCAAACAAGGCTGTGGTCACTGACTGTTACCCACTACCACATGTAGACGAGTTGCTCTCCAGCCTGCATGGTGCTAAAATTTTCTCTACTATCGACCTTGTCAACGCATACTACCAGGTACCTCTCCACAAGGACAGTAGGGACATTACAGTATTTATTATGCATAAAGGCCTCTTTCGATTTTGCAGGGTCCCTTATGGCCTCGCATCAGCTCCATCAGCGTTCCAGAAGATGATGGCAACCATCCTGGAAGGGGTACCTGGTGTCCAGAACTATTTGGACGATTTGATCATCTATGCTGTCACTGCTGATGAACACGACCAGACTCTCGATACTGTTCTGCTAAAACTAAAAGAGGCTGGACTGGTCCTAAACAATGACAAGTGCCACTTTCGACAGACTACACTGCGCTTCCTAGGTCATGTCGTCACAGCAGATGGTATTCTGCCTGACCATGAGCATGTGGATGCAATACTTAAAGCGCCGCCTCCATCTGATGCCGCTGCTCTGCGATCCTTTTTGGGTCTTGCATCCTGGTACTCAAAGTTTATTCCAAATTTTGCAATGGTGGTAGCCCCCATGCGCGAGTGTGCCAAGGGCAAAGAGATTTTCACATGGTCTGAAGCTGCACAGACCAGTTTTGGTAATGTGAAACAGCTCCTGGTGTGCAGCTCTGCCCTAGCCCTGTACGACCCCTCCCTTCGCTCGGTCATCTCGACCGATGCTTGTGATTATGGACTGGGAGCTGTGTTTTCCCAAATTCAGCAAGACGGCACAGAGAAACCAGTGGCTTTTGCATCACGTACTCTGACGGTGACAGAGAGTAAATACTCAATCGTGGAAAAAGAGGCACTCGCGTGTGTGTGGGCTACAGAGAAGTGGCGCACATATTTGTGGGGTACACGTTTTACCTTACGTACTGACCACCAAGCTCTTACGACATTGCTTACTACAAAGGGAATGAATAGAGCAGGATTGCGCATTGCCCGCTGGTCGGCACGCCTGCTTTGTTTCGACTATGAGGTAGTCTATAAACCAGGTTCACAAAATCACACCGCAGACTGCCTTTCCCGCCTCCCTCTGCACGGGTCAGCTGATGCATCTACAGATGTGGAACCCGAACTGGTAGCACTGATTTCCTCAGCACTGAGTTCCCTGCCAGTCTCTGATTTTGACCGTGCTTGTTCTTCTTGTTCCGAAATGGTGGCTCTCCGGGAACAGATTAGCCGGGGGTGGCCTCCCTCAATACGTGCCGTTGCCCAAAATTTAACCCCTTACTATAAGCTGAGGGATGAGTTTGCAGTCCAGGGTCTTTACATCTTCCGTGGTGCCAGACTTGTGGTGCCGGTCTCATTGCGCCACACACTGATCATGCTGGCCCATGAAGGTCATCAGGGTATTGTACGCACTAAACAGCGTCTGCGCGACCTTTACTGGTGGCCTCATATGGACTCCCAGGTGCAGGCCTACATATCTGCCTGTATCTCTTGCCAGTCCAATGATAAGACAGCTCTCACTCACCCAGCTCCTCTACAGCCTGTTCCACTCCCTGACAGTCCCTGGAAGAAATTGGGCCTTGATATTGTAGGGCCATTTGAGACTGCTGTTCCTGCTTGTCGGTATGCTGTGACTCTGACTGACTACTATTCAAAGTGGCCAGAGCTTGCCTTTTGCCCGTCCGCCACAACTGATGCAGTCTTAGACTTCTTGACTACCGTTTTCAGCCGTCATGGGAATCCAGAAACCGTCATCACGAATAATGGAACGCAGTTTACATCGGCAGCATTCTGTGAATTTCTACAGACTAGAGGTATACAGCACAACAAGACATCCGTGTACTACCCCGCAGCCAATGGAGCAGTCGAGAGGTTCCATCGTGCCCTGAAAGGCTGCATACAAACAGCCATCTTGCAGTCGCAGCCCTGGAAGGAGGCTGTGACTAACTGGCTTCAAGTGTACCGTGCTACGCCGCATGCAACTACCTCAACCTCGCCTTATGAACTGCTCTATGGACGAAAAATGCGAACCAAGTTGGACATTTTTCCTATTGCACATGTGCCAAACACATCTGTCCATGACACTGTGGAAAAGAAACAAGCCAAGATGAAGCAGTACACTGACAGTAAGCGGCATGCACGTACACCATCTTTTGTTCAAGGAGAGAAAGTGAGGGTCAGAATTCCTCGCTTTGTTCCTAAAGCACACCCTAAATTCTCTGCTCCCTTAACTGTTGAAGAGCGTGTGGGACCAAACACCTTTCTTCTAAGCGATGGAAAGAGATGGAATGCCACACACTTGGCTCGTTCTGCCTCCGCACCTGGGAGTGGATGTCTGGACTGTACTCCAACTGTAATACTACCCACTACACCAACCTCGACACAACCCACCCTGAATACACAACCAAAACAGTCACGTTTGAGATCGGAACATAAGTGGCATAAAGATTACATAATGTGATTGACTGAGATGTGAAGTGTATAGAATTGCTTTTGCTTTGTTTTTGCACAAGGTCAAACATATTCCTTTGCAAGTGTTCTGAGTTTCATGTACAAAATAATTTAATTTCAGTTGTATTGCCAGATATTTATTATGGCTATGTTGATGTCTTCTTGGGTAACCGTTGTTGCTGCCTTAAGACAATAATTCTGTTTGTGTAGAAATATGTTGGTTACTGAAGAAATGTTCTTTACAGAGAGGGAAGATGTTGTGTTCTGTGAAACACTGTGATTCTGCACATGACTGCTAGATGGCAGTATAACAACATGATAAGTAACAAGATAGAGAAGGAGATGGAGAGAGTTCTGATGATTGCTGTGACTGGAGTTGTCTGGTGGTCTTTGTTGTAATAAAATCCCCGTTGTGTAGAGTAGCCCAAAAAATGAGGCATTTGTTGCATCCAGTTGGGTCATAATTATGGATTATAATGACTTATACTGTCTTTTTACGCATTGTGTTGCATCGCGCCGCGTAAACATAAAGGTCACAAATGTCACAAGATTCACGAGTCCTTGAACATAAAAAAATCACTTTGAACAGCAAAAGATTGTTTTTTGAACTTAAACGTAGTTACCAATTAAGGTTGCAAACAAGGGGTGGCTCAACTTCCCCACAGGCTCAAATCACCCCGCTCTCCCCTACTCACCCTCATGTTGTTCCAAACCCGTAAGACCTTCGTTCATCTTCGGAACACAAATTAAGATTTTTATGAAATCCGAGAGCTTTCTGACCCTGCATAGACAGCAAGGGAACTACCACGTTCAAGGCCCAGAAACGCAGTAAGGACATCATTAAAAAAGTCCATGTGTCAACTGTAATTTTATGAAGCAACGAGAATACTTTTTGCGTCATGGTACTCTTGTGAATGGCGGCAGAGACTGGCAAGGAAGTCGTTATTTTAGTTTTCTTTGTGCACAAAAGGTATTCCCATTAACATTTTATCGAGGAAAAGAAATTACTCAAATCAATGTCTCATTTCCACATATTTATTTAGTGAGTGAGTATCTAATCCTTTTGACAAATTAAATCATTTCTGAGTAATAAAAGACCGTTACATATTAGGCTGGGATGGGAGAACATATTTTGACATTGAAAAACATTTTTACACACCTCAGCAAGAGCTAAAATGATGTTTCCTAGAAGAGGCAATTGCTTTGGTCTGAGGAAAAATTAGCAGTGCTAACTCTTCTCTGAATTATCGGAAACATGAAACGCAAGGAAGATGCTCAAGGAAAACAGAATGAGAGCAATCAATAGACAGAAAGGCTGTCAGTCTGATTAACTGAACCATCCCTCCCTTGGTTGCAGGAACAAAGACCTCCACAGTAGGAAAGTGATTAAGATGGAATGCCTACTGCAGAGAAGAGCAAAACACTGACATAATGCTTCTTTTATGTGTCAAGTGCCAATTAAACTCACACAGAACAGAAATACTGAATCCCTAAAAGGAACCTAATATTATCTAATATAGTTGTAATTAGTTGTAGTTTGCTGCTGCCCCCTCTAAATCTGGAGAGGTGTAGTCAGGTCATGTACACAATCCATCGATTGAGTTCAATAAATCTCTGCACTGCTAAATACATCAGAGAATTTCTTCGCAAATCTCAGCAGTGAGTTCTTAAGTCCTCTGTATTTGTCTGTTAGCAGACTTCTGTCCATAACCGGACCAAAGCAAGCAAACATTGTTCGGTAGAGCTCTTCAGGTTTTATTTTAGATGCACTTTGGATTACATTATCCAATCAAATGTGTTTATTCAAATAGCATTGCTGCAGTGAAATGCAATACTAGCTACTTGCTGAGTACTGCAGAATAAATACTGTATTCTGCATACTTAATATATATATAATATCTGCAGTACTCAGCAAGTATCTAGTATTCCATATATAAACACACTATGCAACAATAAGCTACATTATTGCCACATGTCCTTGTGACATTATGTTACATGTTTAATTCAGCAAGTGGCATACCAATTATCATTTTGGAAAAAAAAAGTAATTTTGCATTATGGGACACATTATTCCAAACTGTAAGCTGCTGTATAATGCACATTTTGCCAAATCTATTAAGCCCTTTCTCCATACAGAAAACATATGTACTGTGCACAGTAAACATACTATACATTCCAGAAATAGTATAATAGTACACTATATGAATATAGCAACAAAACTCGGGTACTCTGATGCTGTTTTATATACTCATACACTACATTTTTTATGCTACTGTCTTCATATTAAACTGCTAAGATACGATAATTACTCTGAAAAATGTTTGGCAAAGACTGTCTTCAAAGACTGCCAAAGGCACCTCTAACATGCATTCACTCACGTTTTCTAATCACAATTGTAAGTTGTAAGCATTTGTTCCAATCATCAAGCATGGAAATTCTCCCATTGGCTTGTCCTTAGTGGAAAGTAAAGCGGTAAGAGAGCAAAAGAGGAGATCAAGCGCTGAGCTCAACTGTGTGCATGTATGATGAATACAAGATGAGTGCTGTGGACTAAAGGTCTATAGGTCCCAAACACACATGCTGCACTCATCTGCCAACACATCAGACACCCCACTGGGCATAAGCGAACATGTTTGTACGAGTCAGTATCAGATTATGATGAAGAAAAAAAAGGTACAAAGCTGTCACTGGGGCAGTACCCTAAGTGCAAAAGCTAAAAGGTACATCTTACACCTTATTTACCCTCAAATGGTACATATTAGTACCTCAAAGGAATACAATACTATTTTAAATGTACTTGAGTACTTTAAAATTTCATGTTACATAGTGTACATAATAGTACCTTTTTAGAGGGTACCGCCCCAGCATTTTGCGCTTGTACACACTGGTTTAATGCTAAATCTTCAAACTGTGCTGAGACAAATTAGCTTTTTTAAGTAACTTTTTTAATTTGCTTCCCTTTCAGGTTTAGTTGTGTCTCGAAGGCTTTGTGATCTCACTTTTGAGTCATCGATAAAACATACTCAAGTGGGTGGCATATAAACTAAAGCCAATGTGCTGTCCTCAAACCAAGCTCTCACCTTCAACAAAAAAGTTTGAATATGAACACAATTGCATTTAAGCCAATGCAGCATATAAATACACAAGCTTAAGTAAATAGTCATACAGTGTGTGGGTACAAAGATTCATATCTGCGTCTGAGAAGGTCATCTTCATAATGAGAATTAACACATCTACAGCTAAAGATCATACCTCACAGTGGAAACGCATGCATAAACAACACTGAAAACACAGTTATACAATGCATTTATTAAAAAAACATATGGTGTGCACATACACAAAAGTACACATGCACAGACAATGAGTGAAACCACCACAATGACTAAAAGAAGAACGAAAGCATTCGTAATACAAGAACAAACACAAAAATCACTTTGAGGATGTATGATTTAATGACTGAAAACAATATCTGAATATACAAACACAACATTGAAACTTAACTTCAATTATATTAACATACAAAGACAAGTATTAATATTTTGCATGCAAATCGTGACTCTACTACGTAGACTTGACAGATTCTACTAGATAGAGTTAAAAAAATATGAAAGCATGTTGAGATTAAAGTAGGAAATTTTTCTCCTGGCGACACTGAAGTTGATTGTTAAAACTCTTTATTAGGGGTATTTCAGGACGTTCTGGATGTAATAGCTGACAGGGGAAGGATAAATGTGAATTGAGAGCTTTTAGATGAGCTAACTGGAATGTACACTCTAATTGAAAAATCACACAGATTATGGTCTTGTCAATCTGGTGAATAATTTAACAGAAGAGTAGTGGATTCAAAAAGATGACAAGTTTTTGCAGATAATATCAGTAGTATGTAAGAATAGTTTTACTTTCTGTGCATCAGGGAGATTAAGAGAGAGTGTATGTGTGTGAGAAGCCAATGTGAAGAGATGGTGTGAGGGCGTGTACTTCATGGAGGAAATGTACTTCATGTGGGCTGCAGAGGTAGTGACATTTATCAGCCCCGAGCTGAAGGGGCCACTTTACACGCGTCTCTGACTGTCCAATAGAATAACGGCACGCTGACATGGAGAGGAATGTTCAGCAGAAAAATCTCCTGGCTTTATCAAGGCTCTAGAGGAATG
>NW_015555728.1:652553-676236 GCF_001515605.1 Sinocyclocheilus anshuiensis
AATCATTAGGACGTTCACAGTCACACAGCACACACTCACCAGTTCTTTCTTCTTCATGCACTCCATCAGAATGATGAAGAGATGCTGGGCCTGCGTCCGGCTGTACGTAAACGTCTTCTGAATGGTGACTAATAACTGGTCTCTCAAAGATTCATTTATGATTCTAACATGTAGTCAAAGAGAAAGATGAAACTGGGATATCACAGCAAATCATTTATGCAATGAAAATATTCCAACAGAGCATAACAGTAGGGTTCCGGAAAGAAAAAATCCCATTCATTTTCTCCATACACAAACTGCTTTTTAATGATAACATATGACCCTTTCAAAAAAGACCCACCACAGCTCACATCAAACCTCTTTTTTTTTTGTGTTTAACATCTAAATACTCTGTAAAGAACTACACTCCCCATAATCCTGAAGAGAAATCATCCTTGGAAATCCTTGAAATGAGAACAGAGGCAAAATAGCTCAGCAGTAACCTCATGATGTATTGCAGATGTCATAAATTGGTCTTTTTGTATATTTCCAAATATATTTTGTACATATTTAAATGTTCTGCAGTAAATGATAAACATTAGGGCATTGAATCAACTAAAAATGTTGTGTATATTTAAAGACTTGGCATTAAATGGTAAAAATTAGGTCTGTGAATCGACTAATAAATGTTAATTAATTACTCATACAGGTTTTTGAGATTAATTGTGATTAATCAGGTTAGAATCAGAATCAGAATCAGAATCAGAATTAGCTTTATTCGCCAGGTGTGCAAACACACGAGGAATTTGTTGTGTTTTTTTAAGGTGCTCCTGGTACATACATACATGCATACATACATACATACATACATACACATCTGACATGAGAACAGAAAAAACAAAACAAAAAAACATTTAAATAGTAAAACTTAACAATAAATGTGTATGAATCCGGAACAGTAGATTTATGTACAGATTTGTGCATCATTTACTCTATATAGAACTGTATAAATAAAGAGATATGTATATGTATTTACATAATACTTGAGAAAGAGGCAATAATTAAGGATGTAGAATGAATTACGGAAATGAATTACAGAACGCAGGTAATGATTCATATGTTAGCGGTTTAAGCTGGAGATGGCATGGGGGAAAAAACTGTTTTTATGCCTAGATGTTCTAGTGCACAGAGATCTGTAGCGTCTGCCTGAGGGGAGAAGTGCAAACAGGTTGTGTCCGGGGTGAGAGGGGTCTTTGATGATGTTTCCTGCCCGTTTCTTCACTCTGGAGTTGTACAAGTCCTGAAGACTGGGCAGGTGCACACCAATGATTCTTTCTGCTGTCCTAACAGTCCGTTGCAGTCTTCTTAAATCTGATTTGCTGGCTGACCCAAACCAGACAGTTATAGAAGAGCACAGAACCGACTCAATAATAGCTGTTAAATGTTAAATAAGTCCTGGTGGGAACACACATGTCCTCACAGAAACTGATGCAGGATGTCACGGTGTCAGTAAGCTCATCCAGATCAGTAGCTTCAGCCTCAAAAACACTCCAATCAGTAAGTTCGTAGCAGGCCTGTAAATCCTGCTCTGCTTCAGCAGTCCATCTTTTTACAGTTTTCACTACAGGCTTAGCAGATTTGAGTTTCTGCCTGTAGGCTGGTAGAAGATGAACCAAACAGTGATCAGAGAGTCCCAGAGTCCCACGGATGGCTCCGTTCAACAAGGTTCCGTGAAGCAAATCGCAGCAGAGTTTAAAAAGTCCTTGTTTGTGCGGGTGAGGAGACTTAGTTCATCTGATTTATTTGCTAGGGGGGGAAATTCGCCAGATGAATGCTCGGCAGCTGAGTCCTAAAACCGTGCTGTCGGAATTTCACGAGCGCGCCGGCGCGCTTCCCTCGCTTGTGTTGCCTGGAGCGCTTGTATATGAATGCAGCTCCTCCGACTAAAATGTCCAGTAAAACATCTGAATGCTCAAATGTCGGCAGAAAGTTATTTGGTGTGCTATTTCTGATGTCCAGGAGTTCGTTCCTAGTAAAGCTGATCGGGAAAAAATTGCTTAAGACAGGACAAACAAACAAAAAAAGTACAAGTACCAAGTAGCGACAAACCATGGCTGCCATTTTTACAGTTTTCACTACAGGCTTAGCAGATTTGAGTTTCTGCCTGTAGGCTGGTAGAAGATGAACCAAACAGTGATCAGAGAGTCCCAGCGCAGCTCGGGGGACAGAGTGGTATGCATCCTTTAAAACAGTGTAGCAGTGGTCCAGTATATTGCTGTCTCTGGTGGGGCATGTGATGTGCTGTCTATATTTAGGCAGTTCACGGGTGAGATTAGCTTTATTAAAATCACCGAGAACGATAATGAAAGAGTCCGGATAACGCTGCTCTGTGTGTGTAATTTGATCGGCCAACAGTTCTAGCGCGGCGCTCACACGCGTGTCAGGAGGAATATACACACTCACCAGAATAAACGAGGAAAACTCCCGCGGTGGATAAAAAGGCTTACAGTTAATGAAAAGAGCTTCCAAATTTGGGCAGCACATCTTCTTTAAAACTGTCACGTCTGTACACCAGCCTTCATTGATATAAAAACATAATCCACCGCCTCTCGTTTTCCCCGATGACTCCGTGACGCGGTCCGCTCTGAACAGCTGGAAGCCCGTTAGATGTAACGCGTTGTCCGGGATGGCTCCGTTCAGCCAGGTTTCCGTGAAGCAGAGCGCAGCGGAGTTTAAAAAGGTTCATTTAATCGCAATTAATAACCAAATAATACAGAAATGTTTAATCATTAAAATATTCATACAAAGGAATTGGGGAAGTGAAATAATCTGCTACATTGTGTTAATTATTTTTAACATGTAAAAACTGTGCAACATTAATTGCAGAAATCTGAAAAATTATATATTTTAAAATATATAATAATCATTGGCTATAAATCAATAGTTCTATATTATAAAAAAAACACAAATATATTTTTTAAATGTCCATTTTTGCGTAATTTGCAGTGTTTTATGGGATGAGTAGTTCATCAGTTCAGTAGTTCAAAAAATATTTAAATACATAAAAAAACAACATCAGGCACATCATGTCTTTATCTCCAATTCCACATTCCATTTTTGTAATGCTTTGTGATTAATCTCAGAGCTGTTTGGTTTGGTTCATGTCTTAGAAGTGCTTATGGAGAAAATGAATGGAGAAAAAAACTGCTGAAAAAGTGGGCGTTTACTGTTGTTCTCTATTCTGTGCTACGGTTCAATCTTCATCTATATGTAAATGAAAATTCATATCTTATCGTACTGTTACAGTGGAGAGAGATAAAGCTCACATACCCGCCCTCCTCTGAGTACTTATGCCCAAAGGCCAGGATGTCAGAGGCACGACCGCTGCCGTCACACACCACCACAGGCACAGGAGGAGTGTCTCTCAGGTACTCAAGCACGATAGAGATCACATTAGGACCCCCCTCCACTATTAGAGCCACCACTGGAACACCCTGTCCGATCCCTGAGGAGAAAACAGAAACGTGAGAGAGAAACGTGAGTGAGAAAGGGTATACACGTGCGGCCGTGGGACTGGTTGTTACAAGGAAAACCAATCAAAAAGATTAAAGGTGAAGTGTGTGTTTTTTCCCCTATGCCAGTTTAATGTGGAGAGACAACTAGAGGTAAGCCATTCATAAAGAGTGTAAACACTGTGCTTATGTGGCGCTTTGTTTGTTTGAGCAGTCTGATATTTCTGTCTGACTTAACCAACGATGTGCATTTTGGTCAGCGCTACCTATAATAAGCTATTTACAGGGAATGTATTAATTTGAAGACAAGCAAAGTGGAAAGCGCAGAAGGGGTGCTGGGAGTGTTTGGAAAAAAAATTATTATTTTCAAAATTCCTTTTGTGGAACAGAAATTACACACTTCACCTCTAAAGGGTTAGTTCACCCAAAAAATGAAAGCTCTGTCCTCATTTATTTACCATCATGTCGTTCCAAACCTGCATGACTTTCTTTTTTTCTGTGGAACACAAAAGAAGATACTGAAAAGAATATATCAACTGCTTTTGTTCTTGTAATGAAAGCTAGTGGGGATTTTCACTTTTGTGTTTCACAGGACAAAGAAAGTATGTATATGTAGGTAAAGTAGTCATTTTTGCGTGAATTAAAGGTAAAGCAAAAGGAAAAGCATATGAAAAGACAATTCAGAGTCATTTTGGTATGCAGAGGAACAGGTTATTCTGCTGATTGGCTGTTGTGACTGACCCTTTAGACATCCCTATAATAACCCAGTTGTTATTATAAGTCAGTCATGCAAATTTCCTGCATATTGTTTCAAGCTGTTTTATGTGTGGTCAATATAAATACTTCAGGTGCGACTGGTAAGGTGGTTTCACTCTCGCATCAACAGAACAGGCAAGAATAAAGAAAACAAAACCTGTTCTTCTGATGTGGGAGATGCCCCAATAAACATCTTTGATAACCATTTGTTTTCATCCCCAAAACTAGGTGGGTGACCTTTTGGGTTACGAGATCCTAAACAAACCAAAAGGTCTTTTATGCTTTTACAACTGATTTGAAGATTTCTTTGTTCTGGTCTGGGTATTTAAGCGAAGTGGCTAAACATTACTTGGCGATTCTGTAGCCAGAAACCCCGTAGTGTGGTGTGTGTCTCTGCTCTCCATACTATGTATCTGTCAGACTCTGTTCCGTGTTTTGTGGTTGTTTTGCTCCTCATGTGCCTTCCTTTCCCATGTTTAACTTGTCCCAGGTGTTTCCCATGATGTTTCATTGCTCCCAGGTGTGTCTCGTCATCCCCTCCTCCTGTGTGTATAAATAGTGTTCCCTGTGTGTGCTCCAGCGTCCGGTATTGTATGTGAATGTCTATGTCTACATGTATTGCGTGAGTGTTCCTTTGTATTAATTAAACCCATTTGGATTGATGTACTCCTCGTCTCTCTTCGTTCCTTGCTCCTCAGTCCGCTCAGCAGTGCACCCGTGACAATATCTTCCTGAAGTCAGGTATACATTTCATTTTTATTCAAAAATGTAATTGTGTTAAACACATTGTGCCCATAGAGTATATACACTGTATAGTTGTTTGTGCTACTACATGTGCACATAGGCTAGTTAAGTTTATTCTTTAAAAACACACGATTACTTTGCTGTAAGTGTTCTTTGAAATACTTAGGTAAAAGGTTGTTGATGCTATGCATTTTAGACCGTGTGTCTTGTGTTAAATTAGGATAACTGTTACATGTGTGACTGTTAAATTTGTTTGTCTCCTATGTGGAGCACTTGGCTATTTCCCATATAGCAGTAATCAGGGCCCCTGTTCCCCAGTTAAGCCCATGGAGGGCCCCTGTTCCCCAGTTAAGCCCGGGGAGGGCCCCTGATCCCCCGTATAGTCCACGGAGGGCCCCTGTTCCCCAGTTAAGCCCGGGGAGGGCTCCGGATCCCCCGTTAACCTGATTAATAATAAATTGTTATATTTGATTTTATTCTGACTTACTCTGAAATTATTTCTAGTAAATTAAAGTGGAGTTTGGTATTACCGCAAATCTGTGTTCAGGATAGATCATACAGAAGGCTCAATGAATGGAGCATGGGGCACATCATTTGAGACCTTTTCGATTTCTGACTATCACTGCCTTAGCAAGTTACAGTTTTCGTGAATATACAAAAACTATGCTTTTTGTTATGAGCAAGCAGAGCCGCGGCCGACTTAAAGGTAGATATTCACCCTGCATCCTCTGTCTAAGATCAGAACTGACGAGTTTGTGTCCGTGAGGCTGCGACTGGCCGGTGCAAGTAACCGGGTCCCTAATGAACGAATAATTGAAAGTAAGGGATGTTCGGAATAATCAAATATCTAAATTAATACTTAATCAATATTTGTGATCAGTTCTTAATGAGGAATACAATCTAAATTTAATGATCACTTGAAATTGGAGTCAGATTAAATATGGAGCTAGATTAAAATTGAAACTAAATTTAGTTAATTTTGCAGAAGCGCAAGTATAAGACCTACACGCATTAAACCTTCAACCAGGCCGCTGGACTCTGCTTTTTGGGCCGGTGGGTGGATTCTTACAAGATACTCCACAGAGAAAGTGTTTCCCTTTTCTTATTTTTATCTGGAAAATTCAAGCACATCCCTATGTACTGAATTTGATGACCAAACAATTCCATTCCGATTCACAAGCTCTCAGATTCCAATTGTGATTTAATTTCGGTTGTAATGTCAATTCTGCTTACATATGAAAGAAACTCTCTCACTGATGATGCTGTTAAATGATAAGAGCAGTGTTTCAAACTGTTAACTTTTCTTTTTGAACTATTCATTAAAAGAATCACTCATAAGAAGGGGGGCACTAGGGGGGCTCAAAATAACTTAAAATTAAAGTGTTGTTAATTCACTAATTTTATGACTAATATGTTAAATAAATATACGTGTTTATATATATATATATATATATATATATATATGTGTGTGTGTGTGTATATGTGTGTTCTTTGTTTCGGAGCAGCTCGAGCCATTTCTCATTGTGCTGTGTGAAATACAGACTGAACAATGGCTCAAAACACCCGACTGCTGCATGAGCATATGATACGCAAACTACAGCTCTCAGCTGGATAAAGCAAACCAGTGTCGCGTTAGTAAAGTTTTGATGGATGATGATTCTAATCATGATGATTGGCGATCCAAACACAGATGCGATCGCATGTTCTGACAGAGAAACTGTTCACTGATGGCTTCGAGCCTCCTTCAGATCAGCTTAAATTTTTCATTTGTTTTTTGGTGTGTTTAGTGATTCTGAATGGATCTGTATAGTAGTTTATATGCAGTCTTTTGGCATCTCCCTGTGGTCTTGTTTGGTATGGCAGGTTGACTTGTGCTTATTTTTTAAAGTTACTTTACAATTGAGCTTTACGTACTTTTAAGTTGTAAAGAATATCTGCAGTGACATTTCTGCAAAGTGTGTTTGCAAAAAAGAACACTGAATGTTTAAATCTGTCTTGAATTTGTTTTGTTTAAAAATAATTACATGGAATTGTAAAGTAATAACACTAGAATACAAAAGTTTTGTAAATAGAAAAGGTTAGGAGGCTTTGCATTATTGATTTGGAGAGGAGCTGGGCCTTGGTGACAAAAAGGTTGAGAACCACTGCTGTAAATTATAAAGAGCAGCGTTTTAGACTGATTTGTCTTTCTGAACTACTCATTGAAGTTTAAGTTCAATGATATGATAAGTTTCATTTTTGGAATCAAACTACAGTGTTTTTAGTGCACACTGAAATGCAAAATTTATTTTGCTGTGCAAGTACACACTGAACAATCAGATAATTTCTGCATTCAATAATCAGCTGCAGTTTTCAGAAATTTAATTAAAAGGTGTGCGTGCAGTGGGAGAGGACCTGTGGGAGCGCAGCTGAACAGGACAATGACAGATCAGTCCTACTCCTGCACTCTAACTCTTTCCTACAACTTGATGAGTACAAGTTATGTTGTGACTATAATTCAAAATGCATGTTGCAGCCAGATCCTCCTACCATTGCCTGAATTATGCAAAGTGAGATAAAGAAAGAGGAAAGGAGGGAAAATGAGAGAAAGAGGCAGACAGAGAGGTACACCAGATCCACATGTGCTGTCATCATTGTGCCTAAAATGGGTACAGTTACATAAAGTGTATCTATTTTTAGCAGCACACTGACTTCAAAAGAAACTGCTGCTCAGCTGGTAAAGAAATCAGAAACAGTGGGATTTACTTCTTCATTCCAAACCTCTTCTTCCCACTTTTATCTCTCCATGTCTCTTGTTTTCTCTCTTTATCATTTTCTGTTTTATTGAGGCAAAATTTATTGATCAGAGCCCTTTCTGCCATGATATTTGTGGGCTTCCAGGAACACTCTGTTGTTTCCCCACACTAACACACACACTCACGTACGTGGCAGTTCGCTCCCATTCAGCATGGCTGACACTGTCTAGACTAGCTCTTATGTTACAACAGGACAAGACATATATTATTCATCTGCCATCGTTTATGTTCTCAAAAAGTAAAAAGCCAAGGACATGGTCTTTTTCTATTCAAAAATATTTCATGATATATTATAATATCATTAATGATATTTTCTAAGTTCTACCATTCACTACATGGCATTTTAAACCATGAATTTATGATTTGTACAGTGCAGTGTACAGTTTCGTTCATATGTAATTGGGTTTCTAGCAACCAAATACCAGCTAGTAATATATTCTGTGATATTCCTGCTGTAAATACCAGTTCAGATCAGCATGGATTTCAATGCTGGTCCAAGCTGGTTTATGTTGGTTTGGTGGTGGTCTAAATAGTAGAAAAACAGTCATGCTGGATGTCTTTATAGGGATGTGCACAAAGCCAAATATCTGATACGATATCTATGATGATACTGGTTGTTCAAGAAAATCTTGCCTGTTAAGCCAGATAAAAAGCCTGGTCGGAAAACCAATATCCAAAACAGAACATATGATGGTCTTTTCAGCAGGGATACCCTGTAACCACAGGCACTGTAGCAGATGCTATGAGAAGTTCATTGGGGGAAAGTAATATGGGCCAAAGGTTTCCAATTTGGGTGTGAAGACCAATAAACATGCTGTCACAAGTCTCAAAGAGAGAGAGAGAAAGACCAGTCCGAAGAGAAAATTAAAAGATTAAAAAAGCAGATGAGTGTTTGCGTGTCATATTTAATTACAATCTCACTCAAACCTAACCTTTTCTTTCCAACAAGCCTCAGCAGGTTCCAAAGAGTCTTTGAAAAGAATCTAGGTGGGCAGGGGTGACAGTGTTTGTTCTAACGGCCGATATCTTCATCTGCCAACTACATCAGTGGCCAGAGAAAGTAAACAACTCAAAGGAGAGTCATTTTTGGAATCATACAGTCATTTGCCATTTAATCAGAGAATGTCAGACGTGTGCCCAGCAGCAAGTGAAATGACTTCTTAAAGCTTCTATTAACATCATCAAAATCCTCATCATCCCTTCATGTTCTTTAGCAGATCACCTATTAAAAAGGAAGAACTAATAAAGTTTGTTATCTCTCATTAAGTTCATATGCATTCAGAAGCATGATAATGATGATGCTGGAAATAACTGGAGGGTTATAGTAGTTAAACACAAACAAAATAACACAAAAGGCTGTAAACAAGATTTTAAAAGTCTGAGTGGTTGAGTTTCAGAAACGTGGCTTTCTGTGATGATCTCCCTGCCAAGCACTTGATGGTTCCCCTGCTATGTTTCAGACACAGTGATGAGTCCTGTGCCTCCAGCTAACTCCATAACCTCTTCACATTTACCAATTGACCTACGGCACCACCACGAGAGGACGGCAGGCCCAGCATTAATAGAACACAAGCCCCTGTGCTCTGGGAGAGGAGAATGAGGAGAGGAGGGGTGTTACGGACACAGGGATGGGTTAATTTGTATGCCCCTCTGCCAAGCATGTAGATGGAAGATGAATCTCAATTTTTTAGACCCGTGGAAAAAAACGGACAGTTTATTCTGTCACTCTCAATCTATTTCATTTACACCTTGTGTGAACAATCCTATCCCCTGCATGGCAGTGACAAATGCGGTTTATTTATTTATTCAAGAGATTAAACACAACAGCTAGATGCAACATCCATGTCTAAAACTGGTATAATGTGTGATTTTTTAATATAACGGCCAAGCAAGCAATGATCAAGAACTCAGAGTGAGGAAGAAAACATTTACTATTCATTTGGTTCTATCTGTGTGGGCTAAACTTTGATTTGGTCCAGAGTTTTCTATCTCCAATAACGGCAAATACTCACATTACAAGCTTGTTAGACCCTTTATCATCATAGTACAGAAAATGTCACGCAGAGTATAATGTTAAAAAAAGTCAAGCATTCAAAAATAAAAATGCTATCATTATTTACTCACCCTCATGTCAATTATGTTGAATAATGACTTAAATTTCAATGTAGTTACAAAAAAATAAAAAAAATAAAATAAAAAAATATATATGGCTTTAGAAAGCATTATGGTCAACAAGGCTGCATTTATTGGATCAAAAATATTTTTGTGAAATGTTATTACAATTTTAAATAACTGTTTTCTATTTTATTTTATTTTAAAATCATTTCATTATTTTAATTTATTCCTGTGATGGCAACGCTGAATTTTCAGCAGTTATTACTCTAGTCTTCAGTGTCACATGATCCTTCAGAAATTATTCTAATATGCCGATTTGGTGCTCAAGAAACATTATTATTATTATTATTATTATTATTATTATTATTATTATTATTATTATTATCAATGTTGAAAACAGTTGTGCTGTTTAATATTTTTGTGGAAACCGTTATACATTTTACAGGATTTTTTTTATTAATATGTAAGTTCAAAAGCTCATAATTTATTTAAAATAGAATATCTGGCAACATTATAAATGTCTTTACCGTCACTTTCTTTCAAAAAAAAAAAAAGAAGAAGAAGAAGAAGAAAAACAATCTTACTGACTGTCTATGGGTTTGGTGAGTACTGACTGTTCCTATAATTGCTGATAAATATTTGAAGGAATATTACAGATTTATACAAGTTTGTGGCATTGACAGACAATATTTTCTATTTGTCCCTTAGTTAGTAAAAACATACAAAGAAAAAAACAAAGTAATGCACTTATGATGGAATACTAAGGAGAAAGTACATCAGAGGGTTTAAAACAGAAATCTGAAAGCTTGTATTTTTGTAAAAGCCATAACATTAATTATTCAGTTAAAAAAGTTTATTTTATCTCTGCTATTGTTTAAATAGTAATTTTGTGACAAGACTATGTTCTTATGAGGATGAACCTCTGGTTATGCATTACTGATATTCCTGTGAGCGGAGTTTGCTCCATGTAACCAGATTCCATGTAACTCTGCACAGAAAAGGTTATTGATTGAATCAATCACACTCATGCTAAAAGTGTCATGTTTAAGAGTCACTGTTATACTTTCAAACTAGTTATATATTTTCTGTAGCCTATACTTGCCCATAGTCTACCATTATATGTCAAGCGATTAGTCAACAGAAGAGACAGACGGCTGCACGTGAGTGTCCTGCATAATACTTGTTTATAGATCTGCTGTTGGAATTATTACTTGCTGCTAGGAAGGAATATTTCGTTTTCTGCCTATTTCTACGTTATATTTTTGTTTGCGTTTGTATTTTTGATTGCACTTTCTGGTAATTATAATAATTGCCCTCGGCTAAGAAGGAGCGCGTGTAATTTAATTGCTCCCTTCCTGCGTTTAAGTGCGAACTGTAGTTTCGATTTGAGGAATTGCCCTGCTATAGACTATTGGCTGTGCTAATTAGAAGGCGGCCACAGCTGTTTTCACTTTAGTGTCTTAGACTGTGTTAAATGACTAAATGTAAATGTAAAATGTATATGTGCAACGGCTCTTGTACATACATTTTCCTGTTTTTACAAACTGGTATAGGAACTTGTTGAAAATATCTTGTGCAAATCAATATAATTTGTAGCAAGAGCTTCCTAAGTGCAACGGCTCTTGTACATACATTTTCCTGTTTTTACAAACTGGTACTAGGAACTTGTTGAAAATATCTTGTGCAAATCAATATAATTTGTAGCAAGAGCTTCCTGGAATATTTCTTTAAGAGGGTAAAAACACTCCAATCGAATAAACCTTTAAGAGGGTGAAAAAAAGCTACACAGCACCCAGTCTGTCTGGTCAATACAGCAGCTACTGCTCCATTATGCTAATGTGATGGGACCCACAGAGACCAGCAGCATGGAACAAAATCCAGAAATAAACCACCAAAGCAAAAAGACCAGCTCATCATCTCATCACTTGGAGACCCAGTTAGTGCAAGGGAAAGCTAAAACAGGTTTCTAGGCTAGAAACACCACAGTTTGACATGACTTTTAATCAGGGTGTGAATATGACTGGCTAGATCATTGAATAAAAGTATTTGCATGAAATTCATACAAATGTAATGCAAAAAATTGAGAATATTAATTTACATGTTCATGAAATTATGGCAGGGGAAAAAATGCATTCAACAAGGATGAGTGTAGGATGATTATGCATTAATCAATATATTATTAAGGCAAACAATCAGAAACATTTGCATATCTAGTTCTTATAGAATTAAGTTTTAAATTATAAAAAGATAAGGAAGATGACCCCCAACCTGGGTAAGAAGCCCCCAGGATAAACATACTGTCACCTGATTTTTGCAGAATATATAAAATACATCTAAAACTTAAAAATAAATGTAAATGTGTCAAATTTAAAATATGAACTCAAATACTGCAAGACCGAACCTACAAGCTGGGGAATTGTGATGTACAGTTTGTGTATTTTTACTGTATTCGCATAATTCCTTAAGTGAATCAGTTGCTAAAATAACGCAGTGAGTATATACCAATAAACAATGCCATCAGTGGCCGCAAATCATTATTACCAAATTCATCCCTGATTAGTAGTCTACAATTTCTCAACATCCATCCTGATTCACATCGGACGGTTTACTCTATTCCTCATGTGGACTAGGGATTAACCACTGATTCCAATCAAGCTGCACCTAATTGTGTACAGCTGAACTGATTCTCATCCCATTTTATCCTGCAAGGAAATCTTCATTGCATCCTGTGCACGCTAATCTTTCCCTCATCTGCGAAACACTCAAAAAAGCCCTCCTCCTTAGCCCAACAACAGCAAGCACAGCTCCGTAATTCATTTTAATCCAGTACCGCTGCAGTGCTTGTCAGACTGTGAATATGTAAGCCGGCCCGCAGCCTGCCGCAATTCTTCCAAAACAAAGAGATTTGATTCCACGTTTGAGGGTCTCTGTAGCTCTGTGAGCCTCATGGTGATGGCTCAGAGTGTTATTCTATTGTTAGAAAGGACAGGTAATAAAATAAAGAAATGAGCTCTGCCCAAAGCCAAAGCAAACACCACCATCACACAGCTGATGCAACAGAGAGAGAGAGAGAGAGAGAGAGAGAGAGAGAGAGAGAGAGAGAGGGGGGTGCAGAGAGAGAGAGAGAGAGAGAGAGAGAGAGAGAGAGAGAGAGAGAGAGAGAGAGAGAGAGAGAGAGAGAGAGAGAGAGAGAGAGAGAGAGAGAGAGAGCATGTTTCATCTGTTCGGCTTGCAGGGCTCAAACATGTTTGAAGTCTGAAATTTCCACATGCTAGAGGGTTGGATGTGTTTTCTTGAAGAGGAGATTTTGCCTGTTTAAATGCCAAGGCACTTGCCGGTTTAAATGCTGATTGTTTTAAGTTATCCGTTTACATGCAGCTTCCTATGGATGAATCAACGTGGGTGAAGCTGGTGTAATTTCTGATGTGAATGATGACGCCTGAGCGTCCCTTTGACTTCCCAGCCCCCTCTATTACTCCAGGCATAGGATGACAAAGGGAAGTCCACAGGTCACATGACAAAGGGAGGGAGGTCAAACTCTGGCTCACTTCCTGTTGACCTTGTGCTGTACATGGCAGGTAAATGAAATGGCTCATTTGATGCCGTGGAAGAGTGTCACTACTGTGTTTATGTAATAAACTGGCTAAATTATACAAATATTTTTTATATATATAAATAAATTAATTAATGAATTAATATTGAAATAAAAAATGTATTAATTAAAATTAATTAAATTATGAAGATGCACAAAGTTAAGAGAATGTAGTATATGCAGTATGCAGTTTTTTTTTTTTCTGGGGCAAATTCACTCAGATGTGCCAGTTTGGTTTAATAAAAACCCTGCATTTCTGGGGCAATCCAGTTTAACCAGTTGCTAAATGTGCTGAAACAGTGTCATGCTGTAATTAACTAATTTTTATTCTTTTCAGTTTTTATTTTACGCTTTCTATTTTATGTGAATAAGATTGCGCCATATTCACAACTCAACACTATTAGCCTGCCATAATTACTGTTGTATTATTTATTGTTGCTCATGGAAAGCAAGCTGAAACGGCAATTTGATTTAAAAGAGATGTTTCTATACAGTTGCCACTGATAATGGAAGCATTTCTCAAATGACAAATGATGTTATAATCGAGCATATATATGGGCGCAGGATAGAAATCTTATGAAAGTATGACAACTAAGCAAAGTATGCATGAGCAGGCCATAAGCAGTGTATAAAGGCACTTTTCAATGACCCTAAATGATCCACATGAGCACAAACAAAACGGGGGCATCCTTTTTGTGTGTTCATGATTTACTGCATTTTCACCGGCTCTAATCTGAATGTGTTCCTTCAGCTGAATGACGTTTATTTGATATCTTTATGCGAGTAAATGGACTGTATGGATATTATCTGGTGTGCAGCTGAAGAGGCCTTTGTGCTCTGAATCTTGCAACTCGTGTAGCATTTTGACATTGAGCCACAAACTGATCTAGGCATTTCTGACAGGAATATATAGAGAAACTCCTCTGTGGGCTTTTGAAGATCAGCACAACAGAACCTAGAAATAGTAACTGAGGATAGAAGGCTATTATAACCTCTCTTGAAAAGAATTTAAAAGCACCATTGAATTTGCAGTTTGGAGTAATTACATTAACATTAGCATCTCTAATTTCCCGCAAATGTACTTACGTGTGTTGATCTTTTGCAGAGAGATGTGCTTCTCTAGCTGTCTGCGCAGTTTGACTTCTGCTCCATACTTTCCGGTGGTGCCATTATCAGCCAAAATGAAGTGGGAGTGTAGGCTGTTGAGTACCGTTAGCTTACTAAGAGGGTTAGACATCGTCTGGTACGGCCGGACCACCTGCAATACACACCACATGAAGTAAAAAGATGCTGTTCAGGGATGTTCAGGAAAAGAAGAATGAAAAAAAGGTGAAAGTGACATGTTACAAAAAGCATCTACACACACAAGTAGCATCCAGGAAACATAGTGAGCAATTTGGGGTCCAAAAATCTGAGATCACTAGTAAAAAAATTTGTATTTAAAATGCAAATAAATAAATAAATGCACTAAAAAAGTTTGTGTAAAATCATGTTTTCCAGCATGATTTGAGAAGGACTCAAAGAGTGTTTTATGCTTTAATGGGGGAAAAAAAAACAGAATAGAAGAAGAACATCAGATTGTCTGTACAAAGAGTCATGTGATCAGTGCCACATATTTGCTTATTTGATCAGCAACCTAGTAATAGAAATGCCACAACATCATCTTTAAAACTTTCACCAGACCAGACCAGAATAGAGAGGGCTGGGGGTGAGTGGGGTCTTGGAAGAGAGAGAGACAGAACCAAAATCTTGTATGAACGAGGGGGGATAGAAATCAGTGGTTATAAATAAAGAATGATTCTATCTCTGTGTCTCAGTTGTGCACCAGTCCCCAGAGACACACAGACAAGCTGAGGTGAAACTGAGTAGATATATGTAGTGGCTCACATATTAATTATTTATAGATTTCTACATGACACAGTATACATGCAGAGACAACATGAAAATCATTCCGTAGTGATCTGGAGATTCGCTCTCGTAAATAATGAATCCAATGAATATATCAAAAATATATCATTATTTAACGAAAGCACATTTAGTGAAATCTGCCCTGACTTGAGCCAAACAAGGTCTTATTGGTAATTTAGAAAAACAAACTATACTAAAAGAGCCTAGTTATTCAATTTAGCTATAGTTGAGTCACTTACATCTTTGCCCACCAGGTCTTCCTGGTTCTCCACAATCCCCCAGGGTGCAATACCGATAGTACAGATCTTCCCTCTCGATTTGGAAGCGTGGTCTTTTAGAGCATCACCAACATGTCTTATGACTCCTGGGGTGGCAGAAAGGAGTAGAATGGAAGAGATAACCGATTCTCAGTGTGAGAGCTATCACACAATGCATCAAGGACATTGAGAGCACACAGTTACACATGATCTTCTGTAGAAGTTTAGATAGTATCAGGCCTATCATTTTGACTAGCATTGCTCAGAATCTTAATAAGAGTGATTTAATCAGAATCTTAATTAAACTGAAAGATACATGCATACTCTTGTACAGACCAGTATTGACTCCTCCAGTGAAGATCCAGGCCCCAGTGGTCATGGCCGCCTTGATGAGACCCTTGCCGAAGACTTGCTTGAGTTTGGGCTGCAGCTCGAAGTTCTGAAGTCCTCCATGAACAGAGATGAGCAGTTTGGGAAGCTCCAGCTGCCACTCCTTTGTCATCAGATGCAGCAGTAAGTCTGGCTTAGTGTCGTAAGACACTCGTACATACTGACAAAACATAAAAGTAAAATAATCTTGAGACGATCTTTAAGAGTACATCTAAGATGTTACAATATCATTCAAAAGTTGGAATCTGAGTCTGTAAGATGCTTTAATGTTTTTGAAAGAAGTCTTTTATGCTTAACGAGGCTGCATTTATTTAATCAAAAATACAGTAAAACAGTAATATTATGAAATATTATTACAATTTAAAACAACTGTTTCCTATTTTAATATATTTTAAAATGTAATTCATTCCTGTGATGGCAGGCACTGAATTTTCTGCAGCCATTACTCCAGTCTTCAGTGTCAAATGATTGTTCAGATATTATTTAATATGCTGATTTGTTGCTCAAGAAACATTTCTTATTATTATCATTGTGGAATATTTCAGGATTCAAGCTGTACTTGAACACAGCCAGCAAGACTGAACTATCATTTATAAATGTGATTAAGGTCAACATGAAATCAAAACTTACTTGGTGTTTTAAAAGGACAGAAAAGTTTTTCTCTGGAACAGGCTTTGGAATCAAATCAAAATGTACTAAGACTTGCTGTTCCACTTAAACCACTGATGTCCTCAGGGTAGTGTTAAAGTATTACAGCCAGATCTCTGGTATGCAATGTCCACTTATCATTATTCAATAAATTCCCAATTAATAAAATTGTCCCATCCTACACTTTGTCTTATTGAATATCCTCTTAAATACTGTACATCACTTTGTGGCAGTAAAATGGATAATACTTCAAAGCTGGCGGGATCTACAGACAGTAATAACTGCCTCACAAAAGTAATTTAATTATAAAAGGTTCATGAATATTTTATCTTACTTATGTAATATTTTGTTGAGTTATCATCACTTTGAACATCAAACCGTTGTTAACAAGAGACTGAATAGGTCTACCATTGCTTTGTTGGAGTGTCCACCTCCCTGGAACTCAATGGTTCCAAAGGCATCAGTGGGACTGAGCTGGGTGTGCTTGCTGATGGACCACTTCTCTGACAAGCTGTCATTCTTTGGCACATGCTCTGACTTCTCATTCTGATTGGATGAGATGCTGGGGGGCAGGCCAACATGTTGACCAATTAGACGGCCACAACAGCACCTGTGTCAGAAGACAACCAGTGAGAAATTAAGTGAATGTCCTTCAAATCAGAAGTCACTGTCAGCAAGTGATCTACAAAGACATTATTTGAGGATTTCAAAAGTATTAGACAGGCTTTGAGATTTCCATTTCAGTGGCAGATTAATTATAGTAAAACTAACAAATTCTTTGCATCTTAAAAATTGTCTATAAAAGAAAAAAAATCTTGTGTGAAAAGTAAAAGTGTGACTGTATCATTAGATGCTCTAATTTCTCTTTCATTAATAGTACAAACACATTTAGGTGCATCTAAATAGTTTAAATTTGCTATTTGTGTTATTAAAATGCACCATTTGCACAGACTACAGCAGAATTTGTGGTACTCACCTATGGTGGTCTTTGGTGCTTACAATAATGTGCACACATTCTCTCTTGCTGAAAGCTCTTTCTATCCATGATTTCTGTGCCTGTGGAGTAACACAATAGGTATAAGTTATAGGTATAAAATGTCAGCTTCCTGCATCCACTTAAAGGGCCATGAAACCCCTTTTCAGCACCGGTTAGTTCTCACCACAATTTTGAAAAATGCTACAAAAGTGGGCGTGGTGCAGAGTGGAGGGGGAAGAGGGGAGACGGGCAACACAGCTTTGGTTTGTTTCAGACAGTTTAATTAAAACCCCAATTGAGTTAAAAACATGAATAAATGCACAGCCATTTGCACTCTGCATCAAAAACATATATGAACGCGCTGTTGCACCTCTAATAACTTTTAAGGCTTATTTTGCGGCGTTTATATAAGCCTTTTGATTGTTTGCATCAAGGAGCTGTAAAAACAGGTTACACTCACTAAGTGAATGAATCACGTTTGTGCTGAACTCTTACAAAGCAAAATCAAACGCTCACCTTCAAACCATGAACGTTTCTCTCAGTTAATGTACGCAATCTCACTGTCTGAACCGTCTGTCACACATGTTGTTGTGAATAATTAAGCGAAACGTCTTCTCATAGGATAAGAATAATTATGAGACACCGATGCGTCATCGAAGTACTATAGTCCTTTACCACATCAAAAACTATGACGTCAACACTATATCGATTTTAAAACCGGAAGACGAAAATAGTGCAAAAAGCTTAAAATGAACCAGTTTTCTCCAACAATTAAAATTAACGGATGCTAACATAACATTGTCTTCTATGATGTGTAACACAAACACCTCAGCTAAAATCTCAGAAAAAGTAGTTTGGTGTTTCATGACCCTTTAGGAGACCAGTAAATCCCAAACTAAACATAACCAAAGTACACATTTGATCAGCCTTTTTTTTTTTTTACATTGCAGAACCAGAAACTAGTGCTTTATCATACTTTTGTCCTGTTTTAACATGATTACCTATTCACCTGTTGTTGTTCAATCAGAGCTTTATGAACTGCTCTCTTGGTTTATGTATTTCTTTTAAAATATTTTTAATATACTATCATTATTATTTATTATCGGCACCTTATTTTTTTGGCAATTGATATTATTGTTTTCTTTTTCTATTCTCATCAGTGCTTTTGTCATGTGTATTAATGCTTTGGCAATACTTGGCAATTGAAACATGCCAATAAAGACTTTTTTTTTACTTTTGAAGATGAACTTTTCACGCTTTTATTCAGGTATTACAGGTCCAGCATTTATCAAATGAACACACTGTTTGCTTGAATAGCTTGCTTTAATTCAACACAACAGCAGCACCATCTGTGAACGCACCTCAAAAACAGCAAGTGGTTACACAGGCACTTACCCCACAACCATACTTCCTACGGTACACCATTACTCTTATAAAAAGCTAGCCTGAGGGAGAGAGGGAGGTGGTACTGGGATTTAGCTTTTTCAGGGAAAGCCCCATGTGATGACTCAGTGAATCCAGGCTGCATCGCTGACCACCCACATTCACACATCGTTACGCCAACATGAACATGGATAATGTAGATCTGACTGAACTCAATGCTTTCTGACAGAACTGCTGTGAGAACAGCTCTCTGCTCTGGTGTTGGTCAAAAGCAATGCATTAACCTTTTCTGTTTGAGGTCTAAGAGACCCTAAGGCCATTTTAATTGCTCAGAAAACATACTTAACATTTAAGAACTGGATTGACACAAACTATCCTAATCTTATGAGAACTAATCATAAACCAAATGAATACGTTTCATATTTGGAATGTTACATTACTTACTTTTAGACTTTCAGAGACCCCAGTTAAACATGAACACATGTTAGGGATGTGCCAACATCACAAAATCATAAATATTTCATGCATCTCTAATAAATACAACAATTTTTCACATGCTAACGTTCACTCATTGGTGATGTATAGCACCATAGGAGCCCATCTGCTGTTTATTTGTTTCACTGTATTATTATATAATGTGTCAAACTGACCACAGACAGAAACCACAAATACTGTATTATATAACAGTCATATTACAAACCTACCTACTACAACAGAAAAGTTAAATCTTAATAATATCTGCTTTAGTGGGTCAGAGGTTGTGTTATTTTAGTGTGATTGAGATACTATTATAGTTTTTATTAATATTTTGTATTATTTTTTATATTCTACATTTTCAAATTCATTTATAGTTTTTGTAATTTGTATTAGGTTTTAAATATGTCTATTTTTTAAATATATGTATAGTTTTTTAATGAATTTTTTATTCAGTTTTAGTTATTTTAGTACATTAAGTTACAGTCAATTAATTTAAAATGTTATTTTATTTCAGTTAATTATTATTATTATTTAAAGTAAGAAAGTTTAGTTAGTTTAGTTAACTATAATAACCCTGGTCAGAGGAACATATTAAAATAATTTAAAGGAAAAATAAAGGTAAATTGCAAAATTACTATTATTTCCATACATACAGCATTGGGGTCTCTTAAACCCAAATATTAACAACAAGCAATCAAAAGAACATGAGGGTTAACAGAAGACTGCAGAGCCAAATGTGCTCATATTAACTGTCAAGCAAAAGAGAAGTAAAATAGTTTGGGAAGTAACAGACAAATTATATCAAACCCAAATGGGAACCCTAGGCGTGATACCTCAGTAATTCTACTTAGGTGTGATGAACATAATCAGTTTAGTCTCCAGTGTATTCCTGTGTTTGGTTTTAATGTGATAAAGCACCAGGTAAGCTATATAAGATATCAAGAAATGCAGCACACATTCAAAACAATTATTAGTTGAAGAGACCTCATAAACTTCTCATACTCTTGTTTTCTTTCTTTCTCAGCTTGTTTGTGAGTGTTGACATGATTTGCAGTGATCTCCAGTCACAGCAGAGAGCTGCCAAAAGCTTGTGGTGTAATTAAGATTTGTCCTTAGGATTTGCCCCCTGAGAAGCAAAGAACAGATTTGCTCCTTGTTGGAAATATCTCACCATCTATAGGGGATCTGTACCAACAGGTAATGTTATGGAAAGTGGAGCTTTTGGGCATGTAGGCAACAAAAGCCAAAAGGAAATAAATAAATAAAACAAAAACATAAAATTGGTAACATCAGATAACATTAACTTTTCAAAGTATTATCAAGCCAAAAAAAAAAAAAGTTTACTTGGGAAAGAAAAAACGTATAAACTTTTTTTATATTGGATTTTTTTTATGTATGATATTTTACAGTAGATTCAAACATTTCAGAAGCTAAATGGCCAATGGCAAAGTTAGTGCTAATTTTTTGAACTTTATAATGACTATTTGAATGACTTAAATTAACTGTAATTTGTATTTTTTTACTTAAAATTTTACAATTAAAATTATAAAAATATATTTGTTATTATTAACATTCTATTTTTTACTTTAAATTGAGACAAAAATATTGAATCATCAGAAATTACCTGCTCTTTTTCTTCATCTTCATAAATGAATCCAGAAGTCAGTTACCCATCATAATTTTGCAATCCAAATTTTCACAGTGGCAGATTCTGTTCTGTTGAAAGCCTATGGACTTTAGAGGCCAAGCATGCATGCTTGTGGCCTTGTTAGCTGAAGTTGAATGTGTTAGGACTTCAGGATTAATCCCTTCTGAAAGACTCACGGACTAAAAAAAAAAAGTTGGGACGCCCCTTTCAAATCTTGTTTTGCTAACCCAATTTGACACCCCTACAATAACAAGCTCCCAACAGTGGCATTCAGATGGGAACATCCATGTTTCCCTTTCTCACAATCATACACACACTGTGACACATTCAAACACACTTTTCTTTAGCACTGTTGCCCAGAAAATCTTGATTATTCTGATTGAGGCCATTGTGTGTCACATCACCCCAAGGCCTGTCAGAATCAGCTCACACTTCTGTGCATCAGCAAAATCCTCACAATCACCTCACACAACACCAACAACAAATTACACGGGGGAGGATCAAAGTATCGCTCAGTCGAACAGAGATTAACAATGGCCGCCACCTTCTTTTTCTGACATATTTTCTGGTAATTATAACAGCCCTGCCGAACTTACATAACACCCCCACTGTATTTACTGAAATAACGCACACACAAACACACCAGCACAGTGCTGATACACCAACTGTCACCTGTGTGAAAAGATGTCAGTCTGAGCAAAGCAGTCAGATACAGAAGGAATCCTCTAAGCTGTCCATCATGTTTCTCCTCCCGGTTGAGGAGCTCAAAGACTGATGGGACACAAGCCTGTGGTGAGGGTGAGACCTCAGATATGTGCTGTATGAGCTATTTTTAGCAGAGCACATATAAACTGCTCATGTGAGGTAAAATTGTCACTTTTATTTTACCACATCAATTTATGGGCTGCAACAATATATTTACTGAATACTAATGTTTTGTTTTGTACATTGATAGAATTTATTTGTATAGCACTTTTTATACATGCAGCTCAAAGTGTTTCACAGGTCAGAATCATTATTAAAATAATACTAACTTCAATTGAAAGAACCACAGAGCCATAATTTTTCGTGGGAATCAATCTATGAATGAATGACTAATATTTATTTATTTATTTATTTCTTTTTTGTACATTGAGCTTTGATAATATTTTAACATAAAAATGCACGTCTCCTTTAAGTGATCCAAACTGTTTTGCTCTACTATTTCCTAAAAAGCTGACAACTGTCATTGGTAACGCCCGACTCCAGTATCCCCCCATTCCCTGCCCAAACCCCTACTGAGGTGTTGGGATCTTAATAAAGGCACTCCACTGTGAGTTCATTTACTGTAGATTAGAGCTTCATTTCCCCACTGTTTAGCCTAATTAAAACCTCTGCAGATTAGTTAAAGACTGTTTATACAGGGGCATTGCAGGATAGAGTATTGGCAACATCTATAACATCACAGAAGAGCTCTCCATGGGTATATGAGGGAGCAATGCTTTTGGACAGGGAATATAGAGTGCTACTCAGGTTAAGCAGTGTAAGATTAATAATTTAATTTGATGATAATTGGCATCACAGTGTTCCCCCTGTGAACACGAGCTATATTTCCAGGTAAAGTTCAACATGCCAGTGATCCTGGGTAGCAGTGTTAAGCTCCTTTGCAAAAATATATGGCACACTGGCAAGCTACATATGTCAGGGTTTTGCCCTGACACTCTGGTTGTCTTGTGTTTTGTTTCTTGTGTCTATGTTGTCTTGTGTCAGCACATGGCCTAGTTGATTGTTTTTCTCAGCCATGTGCTTCTTTAGCCCCTCCTCCTGGTTTCCTCATTACCACACCCTCTTGTTAGCCCTCATTGAGTCCTTGTTAGTGTAATTGCTCTCACCTGTTCCTCGTGTGTTTTCCTCCCTATTTATAGTGCCCCTTGCCCTATTGTCTTTGCTGGTTCGTGGTCATTCTTTCCCTCACTGGGTTTGTCTCTGTCTGTGGATGTGGCTGATTATGTCTCCCTGTCTGTTTGATCTTGTGCTCTAGTCTTGCCCTAGTCTTGTCTCTTGTAATTCTATGTTCTTGTCTTGCTCCTTGTTTTTGGATGCGGTCTGTTTTTGTCCTTTTGCCTTTAATTTAGTATTCATTTAGTTCTTAGTCCTGATCTTTTGTTTTCATTTTTTGGTTGATATTTTAGTCATTTGTGTTGGTTAATTTAATAATAATATTTAGCTTTTTATTAGTCCTTTGTTTATTCTCTTGCCTGTCTTGGAGTAATTTGTGTTCCTGTGGAGCTATGTTTTGTCTTGTTGTTGTGTTAGAGTTCCTGTCCTGACCTGTTCCTGTCCACTGGTTCCCTTGCCTGGTGTCTGGGGTACTTCAGAGTTTATGGTCAATAAGTATCTGAACTCAGCTCTCTGGTGCCTTGCTCTGGTCTCTCCTCCGGCCTGGTCTTGCCGCCTCCTCTGCTGCTATAGTATTCTGCCAGTTGATGTCTGAGGCTGTTCCAGTGGCCTTCCCTAGCTATCT
>NW_015555728.1:678679-681646 GCF_001515605.1 Sinocyclocheilus anshuiensis
AAAATTATAAAATCATATTTAGATACCGGTATGTAGGTCTACATTAATGTTACGTTGTAGTTTAGGTTAAACACAGATAAGCACAAACTGCATTATTACATTCATTAATAACACCGGTAAATAAAGCGAAATGTTATAATGTACAAACAATAAACACAATACCTAGCCTATAGGCTATTTTGAACGGTTTCAGAAGAAAACAAGAATGAAAAATATAAGTGTCAGGGTTTTGCCCTGACACTCTGGTCGTCTTGTGTTTTGTTTCTTGTGTCTATGTTGTCTTGTCAGCACATGGCCTAGTTGATTGTTTTTCTCAGCCATGTGCTTCTTTAGCCCCTCCTCCTGGTTTCCTCATTACCACACCCTCTTGTTAGCCCTCATTGAGTCCTTGTTAGTGTAATTGCTCTCACCTGTTCCTCGTGTGTTTTCCTCCCTATTTATAGTGCCCCTTGCCCTATTGTCTTTGCTGGTTCGTGGTCATTTTTTCCCTCACTGTGTTTGTCTCTGTCTGTGGATGTGGCTGATTATGTGTTCCTGTCTCCCTGTCTGTTTGATCTTGTGCTCTAGTCTTGCTCTAGTCTTGCCCTAGTCTTGTCTCTTGTAATTCTATGTTCTTGTCTTGCTCCTTGTTTTTGGATGCGGTCTGTTTTTGTCCTTTTGCCTTTAATTTAGTATTCATTTAGTTCTTAGTCCTGATCTTTTGTTTTCATTTTTTGGTTGATATTTTAGTCATTTGTGTTGGTTAATTTAATAATAATATTTAGCTTTTTATTAGTCCTTTGTTTATTCTCTTGCCTGTCTTGGAGTAATTTGTGTTCCTGTGGAGCTATGTTTTGTCTTGTTGTTGTGTTAGAGTTCCTGTCCTGACCTGTTCCTGTCCACTGGTTCCCTTGCCTGGTGTCTGGGGTACTTCAGAGTTTATGGTCAATAAGTATCTGAGCTCAGCTCTCTGGTGCCTTGCTCTGGTCTCTCTCCCGGCCTGGTCTTGCCGCTTCTGCTGCTATAGTATTCTGCCAGTTGATGTCTGAGGCTGTTCCAGTGGCCTTCCCTAGCTATCTGTTTGTGTTCCTGTTGTGGTATCACCTGTGCACCTCACTACCCTTTTGTATTGATCTGTTTTGTCAATAAACCCTTGTTACTCACACTGCAATTGGGTCCTCCTTCCAGATCCCTGACAACATATGCATCATAGATTAACCAATATAGTAAATTGTGTAATCACGGTTCATAAAATATGAACCAATCTAGAAATACAAACATTTCAAATGATAGGGTCAGTAAAATGTTTTTGAAAACTCACCAAAGCTGCACTTCATTGATCAAAATTAAAACGGTAATATTTTGAAATATTATTACAATTTCTAAAACTGCCTTCTGTTTTAATGTTTTAACATTTTATTCTTGCAATAATAAAGCTGAATTTTCAGCATCATTACTTCAGTCTTCTGTGTCACATGATCCTTCAGAAAACATTCTAATATGCTGATTTGGTGCTCAAGAAACATTTATTATCATCAATGTTGAAAACAGTTGTGTTGCTTAATTATTTTGTGGAAACATTGTAATTTTTTTTCAGGATTCTTCGGTGAATAGAAAATTCAAAAGTACAGCATTTATTAGAAATATAAATCTTCTGTAACACTGTAAATGTCTGCACTGTCACTTACAATTGAATGCATAACTGCTGGATAAAAGTTTTAATTTTTTAAAGTACTAAAACAATCTTACTGACCCCAAACTATTAAACAGTAGTGTATGTTTAACTTCAGTTATATAAAACTATAAACATCTAAACTATATGCTGCCCATTGGGTACAAATCTAACATTTTAAAAAACAATTTTTACATAATTTACTCATTTTTACAGTGTTGCAGACTTGTGTATATAATGCGAATCCACCAGACAAAAAAAATCCTTAAGGGAATTTTAGCTCAGTTGTACCTTATTTTCCATTTATTTGATAAGTTTCATAGAAGATGACAATTCTCACGCACATTGTACAGCCGTTGTATTTGACACGTGCATCCCTCCCCGGCTAATGGGCCTGAGTTTAGGATGGATGAGATCACAACAACCTTCTTCATTTTTGGAGCCTCCGTAGAGGACAGATCAAAGGTTTCACCGGAAAAAAAGAGATGGCACATGAAAAGGCTTTTCCATTCCATTAAGTATGGAATCAGCTGAAAGCATCTGCAAAGTCACAGAGGTAACATGAATTTACTCTGAAGGTTCACTGCTGAAATTTGCATAGAAAACTGATTGCTTGATTGCTATTTTCAGATGCACATGCACCCTTGATGGCTTTCCAAGTTTACTTTCACGATTTAGATGCATACTTGTAAACATGGAATTCAAAAACCAGAGTTAAGACTATTAAACATATTCAACCACCTTCACCATGTTGGCCAACCAGCCAGACTACCATCAAACTAGCATTAATCAGCAAAAACATCTCAGGTTACGTATGTAACCCTGGTTCCTCGAGGGAACGAGACGCTGCGTTGGAAAACGCTAGGGGAACGCCTTCTGTGACCACGCTCTGAATCACATGTGAAATCAGTCCAATAGCTGTCACGGGCGGGTGACGTCATGACCAGGAAGCTATAAAAGCACGTGCGGCGGAGCCAGCGTCAGCTTCTAGGAATGAAGCAAGCGCTGGCAGGGATGCCGGAAGTATGGCACCGAGACGCAGCGTCTCGTTCCCTCGAGGAACCAGGGTTACATACGTAACCTGAGACGTTCCTCTTCAGGAACTCGAGCTGCGTCGGAAAACGCTAGGGGAACGAGAATGCTTACGCTGCCAGACTTCCAAGTCTCTGCCTAGTGTGAAAGACTGCACAGCTAGGGCGAGAGAACAGAAGAGCCTGGAGTGGCTCCCATGTCTAGTCCACGCCGTCCCGAAGGCCAACTTCTGGAGGAGTGAGTCTTGACCCCCGAAGGAGAGGGGAGATCAGAGGGCTCAAGGC
>NW_015555728.1:681841-720188 GCF_001515605.1 Sinocyclocheilus anshuiensis
CTGCGCCCTGGAACACCGGCAGGGTTGGCAGAACGATCTCCCGAGGGCACTGGGGGGAGACGGGCACCGTGTAATGCGGTGTGAACCTCTCTGCCCCAGAAGGGCCTGCCCTTACTAGTCCTACACTCCAATAGTCCGGACCTTTTGGTCGAGGACCTCTTAGCCTGAAGGACGGTCCGCAGATCCGGCTTAGGCTTCGAGGCCCCCAACCCAGAGCGCTGCTTCTGCCTCCGGTCCCGACGCGGGGGAACACGGGCGGCAACGCTCTGTTTTTGCGTTTGGAGGGCAGTGCCGGAGCCTTTAAAGATGATGCCATGCCTGGGGTCAGATAGTTAGCTAGCGTCTGTTCAACCCAGGGCATCGCCTTATAGCCACGCTCAGTCAACCCTGCCACATTACCATAATAATCTGAGGCAGGGATGAAGAGGCGGGCCGAAAAAGGCCTGGCCCACGACCTCGACACCTCGGTGTGAAGGTCGGGGAAAAATGTATCCCCACTCGTGATGTAACGTGGGCAGGGAGGAACACGCAACCTATAACGTGGCTTGCACTCGCCCTTTGCATCCTTTGTCTTAGCGTGAGCTTTAGACATAGCTGCTTATAGACTTTACTCTCACAATAGACAGACAACAATAAATATGACTGACACACATAGAGCGCTTCGCTGAATGACAGAAAGCCGACGCTGGCTCCGCCACACGTGCTTTTATAGCTTCCTGGTCATGACGTCACCCGCCCGTGACGTCCCGCTCAGCTATTGGACTGATTTCACATGTGATTCAGAGCGTGGTCACAGAAGGCGTTCCCCTAGCGTTTTCCGACGCAGCTCGAGTTCCTGAAGAGGAACCAGCTTGGACCAGCATGGTTACGCTGGTTAAAACTGCCTTCTAGCTAAAATCAAAAAGACAAACTCTGATTCATAATATAACCTCTATTGTGAAAAAGTCCTATTTCTTTTTCAGTTTATTAAATATTTCACTAAAATGACTTTACAAGTACAACTGGCTACTGTACATAAACATACACACATTCTCTCTTTCACGTGCACAAACAATATCTGTCTATATAATCTACTCAGGGTTATAAACTCTGTTCGTTTTGACAGGCACTGAGACAGTTCTCTCCTGTTCTCTTCCTTTTCAGCATCCTGCGGCTTAGCTGCTCAGTTTGGCATGAAAACAAGCAGGGGATCAGGCTATCCCTGAGAGATACGGAGCATGCTGCACAACTTCTTGTCCAGGCCCTTGTCATTTCTAGGCTGGACTACTGCAATGCTCTTCTGGCTGGACTTCCATCAAGCACAATCAAACCTCTACAAATGATTCAGAATGTTTGGATAAAAGCGTCTGCAAAATGACTAAATCTAATCGAAATCTAGATACATGTGTACATGTGTGTGTCTGTGCTATGTAATACACCCAGCTTTAGTGATTGTCCTAAACGCTTTGTTCTGTGGTCATCTGGACATTTCAAAACATTGCATGTGTGCCGGGTTAAAAAAGAAGGGTAGTGCCCAGAGTTACATCACTTACCAAAGATAATTTACAGAATGTATAATGCTGATGGGCTTCAGAATAAACCTTCTTTAAAAAAAAACGTAAAGCATAAAGTCACAAGGCAATGTATTTCCTAGTATTCTTAAGAAAAGCTGTGACAATAAACAACACAGACAGGCAATCATGGGATCCCTTTATACCTAGCATTAACATGCGTTTCACATCTGAGTAGTATCTGGACAACTTTTTGCAGGACTGCACTTACAACTTAATTCAAAAGCGACTCCATCAGACTTGTCTCCACACAAAGCAAATCGTCGCCATATATCCATTGACAGAAAAATGCTTTCCATTTGAAGGAATCCATTACATACTGGATGTTAATAGCAATTAGAAGTGATGCAAACATAAGAAAAAGTATTAAAGCACTCTCTTTGCAGAGATAAATGAGATTCCAATCTAGCGAAATAATCAAATATTATTGATTAAATTGTGTGGAAAAAAATCAGAACCTTCATTAAATGTGTTCGAAATCCATCCCGGACCATCTCCAAATGTGGTTTCATTAATTACGATCATTGAAAAAGCATGTTAATGTCAGGACTTAGATGTAGCTGTTCATAGACCAATGCCAATGAATATATTTCACATCACAGAGGCCTTTAAAAAAGTAAATCTGTTCTTATTTAAAAATGTTTCATTTCAAAGCACTAAGGAGCTCTACACATTTATTTATGGATGCACTCACGTTCCACAACCACAGCAATGTTCTGAAGCCAATTCAATCAGCATTTGATTTCATACGTACAGGCTCTCCTGGCTCACAAAGAAGTGCTGTATTACTTGAGAAACCCCAGAAACCTCTATCAAACAAAGGCTAACTAACATAAGCTGGTATAAAATCCTGCCAGTTCCTGAGAAATGCAAATCCCTGTTGGCAGAATAGGATTAGTCTGTATAAAATAATGACCATAACTTGGCAGTCTCTTCATGCAATAATAGAAGAATGTCACACGATATGGAGGGAAAGGTAGATAAAGAAAAAGAAGTTACAGACTATGAGCAAGTGTGTGTGAATGCAAATAAGCTACTAAGTGTGTGTGCGGTGTGTAGGGAAAGCGATAGGCACACATAAGCAGTAATTGAGTGACTAAAGCAGGGAGACAGAGCTTGTTTTAGCCATGTCGAGGACAATCCATCTGTAGACCTGCAGAATAAGCATGGGCTCCCCTTCCCATAGGCCTCCCCAGTCCCAGAATGCGCCACCTCAACCAGCTCATAATCACTTGTGGCATGACCATTCTGCCTCTCTGCAATGACTCCATGAGGACCTAATTCTCCCTGCTTATCCGAGACAGAGACGGAGACAGAGGACAGCTACACTTCTGTGCTGCCATTATCACAGCATTGCTACAAAATGATAAGTGTTACAGTAGATGAAGGTTGTCAGAAACGCTCTCTCTTCTTGGCAGAAAGATGAAATATTAATCTTTCAGCAGCGGACAGAGAAAGCCGTATGACGGGACCTAAGTCGACCAAAATGTAGAATATTTTTTAGCCGGGCAGGAAAAGATGATTGATGATTACAGCATATGGTGTTGTTTGGTACCTGCTTATCAGTGCCTTGAGTAAATTAGACCTATATTTATAAAACACACATACTGAGTTCTTGCTATATTATATCACATTTTCTTGGACCGAACTGTTATTGGTTATAATGTACGGTGCTCCAAATATCACAGCAGTTGCGATTGCTTTATGACTGTATAGGAAGCGCAACACCCCATACAATTTTATCAAAAATGCTGGAAATGTCAATAATCTATATATATTACAGGGAACTCAGAAAAAAGTACATAAAATATCACAAAAGAATAACTGTGTTGTTCGTGATTCACTTTAATCTGAGTAGGATTCTGTGTGCAAGTCCAAATTAAATTTAAATGTAATGAAATAGAATTAAAAAGAACTGAAATTCAGAGAAACTCATATGACTGTACTTTATGACCAGAAAACCAAAGATTTTTATGGCAAAACTTGAATGTTGCCTTGATAACACTTTATTTGAAAGTTTTGGAGGTTTAAAAATTCTTGAAGTTTAAAGAATTATAGGCCTTACTGACAGATAGAATGATAGACAGAACAATCAATAGAACTACAGAACGATAGACAGAACAATGGATGGAACTCCAGAATGGCTGATAGAATGACAGATAGAATGATCGATTGATAGAACTACAGAATAATAGATAGAACAATCATTCGATAGAACTACAGAATGAATGACAGACAGAATGATATGGATGGATGGATCAGGGCTCGAATATAAGGGTCTGTATGCCCAATGGCCCGGGTCCAGCGTAAAAGACGCTCGGGACAGTAGACAGATTTGTCACTGGCCCGATCGGGCCACTGCTGTGTCCTCACGAAAGTTTATCATTTGTACGTGGTTTTAAAGCTTTGCCAATTTAAACATTCAATCGATTTAAAAGCATTAGAAGACGCGAAAAGCACACAAAGCGCAAGACGATGCAAAAGAGAACTCCATTCCATTGTGTTCTGTGTGTACAGCGCGCGAGCCCCGAACTGAGTTTCTCTTTCGCGTCTTTTTGCACTTTAACAGACAAATACACCTTGTCAATTTGAACACTTAAGCGATTTTAATGCATTCAAGCACAAGAAGACGAGAATAACAACTCCATTCATTGTGTTTTGTGTGCACAGCGCACATATACAGTATAGAGCCGTGTCTCAGGCATGCACCGTATGGAGTTTCTTTCCGCGTCTTGCTCTTGAACGGATAAATGCAAACAATATATTAGACCCATAAATTGTGTTTAAAGTGACTGCGCCTAATTTACCAAGTGATGTCAGTGACCTTAATGTTAATAAAGCTTAACAATGATTAATCTATATATTCAATTTATACAGTGAAGAATATGCAATGCTATTTTGCATTTTAGTATTCAATTTCTGTACACCTACAAATCTAAAAATATAAAGCATCTTTAATTTGTATCATTGTTCAATTAATTTTTTTGTGCTATTGCTTGTAATTTGCTCATTTGTTCTTATTTACTGACTGTTCACTTGTATTTAATAATGTTTGAACTTTATACTTGTTAGGCTAGATTTTGCTGTGGTATTGAAATTGGAATAGAGAATTATAAAACTGAACTGGTATCTAAAATTTTGGTGCCACATAAGCTTATTTATTAGAATACAAGATATATGGGTCTAAAACAATGATAACAACAACTGTTATAATGTTTTTTTTTTTAATACCGGGCCAGTAGAAAAAGTCCTTAGCATTGAGCCCTGATTGATGGATGGATGGATGGATGGATGAAACGGAAGAACTACAGAACGACTGAACGATATACAGTATAGATCGATCGATCAATAGAACTACAGAATGATTTAATGATTGATGGAACTACAGAACGAACAACAGACTGAACGATAAAGATGGATGGATTGAAAGAACTACTGAACTATTGAACGATAGACAGAATGATTGATCAATAGAACTACAGAATGATAGAATGAACGACAGACTGAATTATATTGATAGATGGACTGAAAGAACTACAGAACTACTGAACGATAGAATGATTGATCAATAGATCTACAGAATGACAAATAGAATGATCAACAGATAAAACGATACAAACAACATTCGATAGATAGAACTATAGATGTAAACAGAAATGGAGGGAATGATGGAACGACAGATAGATCTGTAGATAGATAGATACATAGATAATTCAAATTCACACACATGAACTGAAAGGGAGCCAATTCTTAAATTCTCATTCTGCTTGGAAGCTCAGCTTCTCTATATGACGACTGGACAAGCTCTAAAATGGGATAGCCAATTATTGAAAAAGTGACATACTGTACATAACTGACAGGCCATGTCATTTACAAGCATTGCTGTACACGGAGTGATCGGTAATGCACAGAGATGGTACTGCATATTCTATCTGAATTTTTTGCCAGGTACATCACTTAACTTAATTTAAACAAGAAAGACATGTTCCTGAATATACATCCAACATCCATTCACAATAAATTTTCACCTGCAGGATTATGCATTACAGTTACATGTACTGTATGTGTAGGATTATGTTTTGTTCAGAAAGCTTAAAATACAACATAAATGCGTTACAGTGTGCTTATTGGTGTGAACCCAGTCACCCTTTCTCACATACACACAAAGCCATGAGTGACATTCTACCACACACCCACACACCTGTACAGACACATACATGTGTAAAAATAGCTTTAAATATATCACTGGATATAACCCTTATGATGTTGATATTCTCCTACATATGCACAAGAAACTCAAACAGCTACAGACAGATTATCGTCATCATTTCTTGTCAATTATACATTGCAAAGGTTGACTTAAGAGCTCAATCTCTTTATGAGTATTATTTTGCACCAGTTTGACCATCCAGGATCAGTGGGTTTCCATTCTGCCCGTTTCTGCTTCTTTTAATTGAGTGAGTATTGGTCTATATTTTCATGTCAGGAGGTGAAAGGTGTGAAATGACCTTTCTCCCTACCAAAGTCACCCTCCGTTTCCTTGGTACTGGAGGTCTACAGAAGACAGACACTGCATGTATGGTCACTCCCTCAGTGACTACACAACAAATAAAGTTAAAGCAATATTTTATAAAAATATTAACATATGTAACCCTGTCAAGCATTTTTTTTTTTTTACAAAACATTAAAAATAACATTGACATTGCTGTTTTTATCTGAAATTATAAGTCATTTGTTTTGGGATTGTCCTCAATCTTTCTGGAGTAATAGTACTGCTTTATATTTTAGATTTTATATTAATCATAAGAATCTGATATATACTGTGGTAATAATTTTTATTAATATATTATATATACACTATTTTTTTTTATTTGAGCCCCTGTCCCTTAAAAACAACTCTGCATATCCGTGTATAAATTGGATTGATTTTAAAATACAAGTATCGGATCGGGACTCTGTATCGGCAGATACTTAATATTCAATAACTCAGATTGGATCCCTTTAAGGAGTATTTTTACTCACTGATTTCCTGTACATAATATATCACCACATGACTGGCATTGCCTTAGCTGCCTGTCATAGTGTGGATCCATAGCTGTCCTTTGTAACCTTGAACGGAGGTCAAGGCAGAATAATCTCTGAAAAAAGCATTAATCAAGGAGGCACTCTGCCATGACAACCAACTAATTGATTGTTGTATCCTTTCATCAATGTTATCACCCCTAATGGAAGCCTTGATTTCATTGATTTCAAGCAAAGGGGAAGATCTCACTTTTCCACATTATAAAGGAAAAAAAAGGTCTCAATCCCCCTTAGTTCATTCCATCCCCTGGTATAAGTGACTTTCATTCCTTCAACCTTAATCTCATTACCGTTGCTGTTTCCTGAGAACACTAATCCAATGTTAAAGGAGATTAAATATACTGCATTAAAAGTATTGCAGCTGTAATATGAGGGGCAGTACGAAAACAGCTTACACTCTCCAGTTTCGCGCCTTCAAACGTAACGAACCACTGTTCTTCCGCAGTATATCATTAGCCAGGATTTTTGGGTTTCTTCCTTCAACCCTGAAACACTTTCAGAGTCAACAGAGATGCTTTTGAAGGTTATCACATTGCAGTGGGTCGTATGGAATGCAGCTGTTCGGAAAACAGAAGCAAGGAAGCAGAAAAAAACCCAATATCAACACACAACAGAAATGTTTCCCTCAATTCGCAGCACTGCAGTTTTTCATCTGACCACATTCAGAGGATAAAGTGAGAATGCAGTTTCAATTTGGGGTCTGTAATAAAGGGTGAGCAAAACTGCTAGTGCAGAGAAAAACACATTCCTCCCCCAACCCTGCACTGACAAGCACACACTCATACAAAAGGATGCATGATTTTACTTTAGTATTATGTATTTATGCTGCAGCTTTAACATCTTGTAAAAGAGCCCTTAGGGTCTGAATCTACAGTACAGTATTTGGAAATGCTAAATAGTGCAGCAGAACAATACAGCCCACTCAAGAGAGCTATCCTATAAAAGCTGCCATTGCACTGTTACATCCAAATTAAAAGAACAAGTTTTATAGCAATATGAGACATCAGCACAACAGTATTTGGCTTTGTAATATTCATAATAAGAGGACTTTAAAAGTACATATACAAAACAACATATTGGATTCAAATTATAGGCATTTTTATTTTTCATCATCTCATTAATCAGCCTAACTACCAGTGTGCTTTGATTCGCATTTCAACCCTGTAATTTAATCTAACCCGCAGTGCTTCTGCCGCACACAGGGCATTGTTACAACACCGAAGATTCTAAAGTCAAAGAATAATCAAGTACTGTTAGGCAAAATCAAAATCTACCAATATGATAGGAATTCAATTTTCCTCGCTTAGAATGCTGTTTATTTGCCAGTAGTTTTTATAATGTGTTTTGTTTAAAATATAATGGGGATGTTCACAAAAATGTTTTATTAAATAAACATGGGACTAGTATGAAAGACTGTATACCGAGACGGTGCACTCATATTACTATGAATGGAAGAAAGTGCAACATGCAATGCATGTCCCACCTTCTAAATGAAAGAACCAGTTGCTAAAGTTATCATGTTACTGCAGCTGCTGTTAGAAAACAGTCAGTGTCCAGAGACACGTGCACAGGTGCATTGGCTGAACCAACCTTATACTGTATATGTTTTTTATGCTCTTTCAGCACAAGAAACAACATTTAGGACAGTTCATGTTTTTTTGTTTTTTTTTGGTGATTTGAAATATGTTATTTAAATGTGAGTTTGGTAAGCAATTTGAGATTTCAGTATTTCCCCAACCAAAGCTGTATGACTTTCTTTATTCTCTGGAACACAACAGATAATTTTAAAGTCAATGGAGTACAAACAAAATTGTTCCCCATTGACTTTTTTTGTACATTTTTTTCAAAATATCTTCTTTGTGTTCCACTGAAGGTCTGGAACAACATTAGGGTGAGTAAATGATTACACCATTTTAATTTTTGGGTGAGCGGACCCTTTAAAACTGTGGAAAGCGCTACAAATAAAACTTCACTTCATGAATGTAATACAAAACTCTGCCCGAAAACACTATAAACCAGAGTTAAAAAAAAAACATTGCTAGTGTAAACTGGGACATCACATTTTGAAGGTGAAAGAAAATGCAAATTCAGAAGGCTAAAAATCACACAGCTTCCTATTCTGCCCTCACAAAGACATCACAGCACTGTTGCCAAACCTATTTCCCAGCTTTATCGTTCAAGCGTATTTCAAGCACTGTACCACGTGTCACTGATAACACAGTGGAACATCGTCCAACGCAATCACAAGGGTTTTAGGAGGGAAATTATTGGTAAGGCTGGCAAAGAACACATCCTCTGGGCACAGGAAGAGAGTGTTACGTAACCCTCTCTCTACCTCTACTTGTGCCAGCCACCCTAGCTCTCCACTGTGCCCGGTCTGTTTCCTTTGAACCCAGCTTCTGTCATCTGCCAAGGGAGAGAAAGAATGGAGACAGGAGACTTTGGGACAGACCTAAGCCTCCAGCTGAGAGCCTCTTCATGATGATGTATGTAATGACTGAAATGCAGTTGGACAGAGGTCTGGATAAACACAGCTCAGACTGGCTTCGGTCACACGCTCTTTGCTGAACTGATCACACTGTCAGAGAAGCTCTAGGGCTGCTGTCCTCTCCCAAACATCTCCTCACATTGACCTGGAAAGACTTGACAGTGCAGAGAACATGACAGGCAGAATAACCAAGCTGAATGGTCCATATGAATAGATCAGATCAGCTTATATACTGTATAGTGGCCTCAAAAACTGGATACTTATGTCACACTTAAAATATATGAATGGCTTTGCTTTATTTAAAAAAAATAAATAAAGAAAGAAATCAAGAAATCAAGTGGAACTGACACTTTTCGAACAAAAAAGGAAAAAAGTCACTTAGATATTGAATTATGAAACTATAGATATAATTATATTATATATTTTATACATATATTTTATACAAAAAAAAAAAACATTTGGACACTAATCTGGTTGTCAGATTGGAACATGTTCACTGTTAATTTAACCTAGAGCAACTGACTTCATATAGTACAGCCACAAAAATGACCTTGAGACCAGTTGGTTGAAAGTAACTGCAAAAATCAAAAAGTTCTAAGAAAACATCTAGTCTCATTAGTGTGCAAATACCAATTGGTTTGATATTTTGTTTTCAATGCAATGAAATTCATACATTTTTCAGTGCGAGTATTCTTACTGATACAGATACACTGTATTATTTTTAGCCAAATGTAAGATGAAGCGACTAGGCAGCAATTTTTGTGTAAAGAATTCTTAAATTGCTATGGAAACGGAAAGTTCTGTCAGTACGTCTCATTATAATGATCTTCTAAAGTTCTTCCTCCAATTAATACACACACACGCACGCATGCACGCACGCACACACACACACACACACACGCGCACACACACACACACACAACAATGAAATTCATACATTTTTCAGTGCGAGTATTCTTACTGATACAGATACACTGTATTATTTTTAGCCAAATGTAAGATGAAGCGACTAGGCAGCAATTTTTGTGTAAAGAATTCTTAAATTGCTATGGAAACGGAAAGTTCTGTCAGTACGTCTCATTATAATGATCTTCTAAAGTTCTTCCTCCAATTAATACACACACACGCACGCATGCACGCACGCACACACACACACACACACACACGCGCGCACACACACACACACACAAGGGTGTTTCTTCAACTATGGCCACTTTGACCCTGTGGACTTTCAGAAAATTAACTCTTAAAGGACTTTTTACACCCCTACTTGTTTATTTAATTTGTCCACTAACAGTATAAAACAGTTATTATTTGAAAGTTTTAGGTATATATATATATAGAGGTTTAGGTTTAGCTATATATATACTGTATATATAGAGAGGACACTATGATACATATTTTTCAGGATTCTTTAATAGAATAGAAAGTAAATGTTTATTTGAAATAGACATCTTTTTGTAACCATGTACAAAGATTTTTATGTAACTTTTTATCAACTTACTGCACCCCTTACTGAATAAAAGTAAATAAACATTTGAATTGTAGTTTACAGTATGTACATGCATCACAGGAGAATCTGTAATTTTCTAAACTTTCCACCACAGTGTCATTATCACACTGTAAAAAAAATTCCGTAAAATTTACAGTAAAAAAACGGCAGCTGTGGTTGCCGGAATTTTACCGTAAAAAAATACGGTAGCAACGTTTTAGGTTTTACGTTTTTAACTTAAATTTACTGTTAAATACCGTCATTTCAGTAACTGATATAATGTTAAATAGCAACCTATTGAAGTACTGAAATCTGTTTTGTACCTTTGTAATATACTGATAACCACCTAATGCAGGTGGTGATGAGAAAGTCACACGATGAACCAAAGCCCATCACAAGCAGCTTTTAAATACTAACATATATAGAAGGTGCACAGTGTCATTCACACAAACACTTAACACCATAATGGTAACACACATGAAACTGAAATAATGCAATAAACATTTATTTAACAACATTAGATGTAACATACAACCCTAATGTACGCAACTGATGAGAAAAAACTAAGAAGAAACATAGTTATTTCAACAAAAAAACATCAAATTTGAAATGTAACGCAGGGAATTCTTCACTGTTATTCACTGTAAATTATATGGTCTTTTTCACTTCCAAAAACCGTATACTACTGTAAAATTAATGTCCAATACATGTAATGTCCAATACAGTTTTTCACCGTATATAGTAGGGGAATTTACCGTTAACCATTTAACAGGTTTTTACTGTAGCATTTTTACAGTCTTTTACCGTTAAATTCACGGTCATTTTTTACAGTGCACATCTCAAAAGATGTATTGTGTTTGATGACATTCTGTGGTGGAAAATACATTTAAAACATTTTTTGATTTTTTTTCTTAACAGATCATATTAAAGTATACATTTTTAACATTTAATGTATTCTATTCTCTTGAATCCATGACATTGGCATTGCTACAGCAATGCTCTACAATTTAAAGGGGTCATATGATGCGATTTCAATTTTGCCTTTCTCTTTGGAGTGTTACAAGCTCTTGGTGCATAAAGAAGACCTGTAAAGTTGCAAAGACTAAAGTCTCAAATCCAAAGAAATATTCTTTATAAAAGTTAAGAGTCAACCACGCCTACCTAAAACGGCTTGTTCTAACACGCCCCCACATGTCTACGTCACGATGTGGGAAGATTTGTCTGGATTTTAACACTTGTTAAAATCCAGACAAGCATTAATGTCGAGCTCTGTTACTGTATACAAAATTCAAACCACCAAAGTGGGAGTGACCGTGTTACCTGCCACTACTGAAATCCACCCGCATTTGGTGGGTGTTAATGTCAAGCCCTGACTGTATATTAGAAAACCTCAAATTTCAGTTATAAATAAAAAAGAATATTACTTCCTACCCTTTTTTAGTTAGATGGACAGGCCTGCATGTTTGTAAACAGATCATCAAAATCATTCTCTTGCGCACCTCTGGTCGTCAGTCTGCACACCCCAGTTTGGGAACCGTTGCCCTAGATCAACCTTAAAAATCTATCAGTTTAAAGTCTCTCTGTCTTGTGTAGGTAAAGTGAGGTATCTCTTAACATTCATAGCATACACAACAAAATTAATTCAGTTAAAATAAAGTTATAATAAATTACAAAAATATGTAAGTATATCACTCATAAATACTTATATTAATTTATAACAATTATAAATTAATGTGCCTAGAAACAAAGCTAAAGAGTAAACAATAAATTCAATTCTCAATACACTATTCCCAATGCACAGCTTTTTACAGGCAAAAACATCTATTTCTGCTTGTAAAAAGCTGTAGGATATCAAAAACCTTCAAAAATCATCAATCACTCAAATGCAATTTGATGCCTACTGGAGATAATAATGCTTGAGGACTTACAAAGAGTTTTTGTGACAAATGAGGTTTGTCTAAGCAGCGATAAATAGGCATGCTGTGCAAATGGCGCGAGTCACATAAACAACTCTTCAACTTATTCAAGATGTTATTTTGAGTACAAGCTATATTTTGATATTTTAATGTTAACCTTTTTATATGTAAATATTTTACATGTAAATGTTACATAGGGTGAACCGAGGCAAATTTTGATGACTTTCAAAAAGTTAACCTGAATCCGCTGTTTAAAAATATTGTAAAAAAAAAAAAAAACTTTTTAAGTGTCCCTAATACCTGTGTACTTACATAGTAACTAAATGTGTACATAGTATGTAACCACAGTGTAAGTACACATTGGTACATAGTATCTACAGCTGTAATATTTCTGTAACTACACACATGTAACAACCCTACGAATGGTTTGTGTAAGTACAAATGTGTAACAGGACATTGGTAACAACACTTTTTTTCACTTCACTAAGTACTCATGTAACAGGAATTATATAACTACATTTTGTAACAACAATATGTATATGAGTAATTGGAACCATTTGATCCAGGTGGTTGAGATTGGTAGGTTTAGGGGTGGAAATCGGATCCAGGCAGGGGCGCGGGAAGATGTTTTCGGTTGGGGGTGCTGTGTGTGTCCGTGTTGGGTGAAGGGGGGGATGTTTCACTTGCGTCGGTGCTCATGCTGGGTCTGGTGTTGTTTGGATGCCGATTTTGGAAAGTTTTTGCTGGGATGGGCATTTAAAAAAATCTGAAATTCGCTTTTGCGCCATTATCTCCTTGTATTAAAGTTAATCTTGTTCGCATTCTGTACAGTTCATTTTCTGATACCACGCGCTAGCATCACGTGTTCATGAGGATTAGGCTAATCATCCCATATAGAAAACATCACAAGTAAAATTAATCATGTTTATAAAAATAAACATGGGTTTATTATAGCCCACTTACAATTTACATTTCAGAGATCATTACAAATAAATTATTAAATGCTAAAACTGAATAAATTTAAATGAACAAACTTGGCGTTGCATTTGCAACCATGTGAAAACAGGGGGTGTTGCAGCCCCCTCAGCACCCCTACTTCCCGCGTCCCTGGATCCAGGGGGTGGAAATGGGTAGGTTTAGGGACATGTAAAGTGGGAGGAGTTGGATCTTGAGTTGGAGCTGGTGCACCACTGTAATACTAGTGTACTTACATGGTAACTCCTCAGGAACAGTCCACAATATAAAGTGTAACATTCTGGTCACCAACCACAATTTATATGTAAAGCCTAACTTACTGGCCCATGCTGTGTAACATCAGAGTAATTACATGATAAATCTAATATAAAGTGTAACACGTTCTTTACCAAAAAGTGCTGTTAGTCCTGTTACACATTTGTACTGTCATTACCAACAAGTGTTGTTACCAATGTCCTGTTACACATTTGTACACATACCATTCAGTGGGTTGTTACATATGTGTAGTTACACAAACATTAGAGCTGTAGATACTATGTACCAGTGTGTACTTACACTGTGGTTACATACTATGTACACATCTAGTTACTATGTAAGTACACAGGTATTAGGGACACAATATAAAGTGGGACCAAATATTATTTTACAATCTCATGATCGCCCAGCAGTTCCATCACAAACCATTAGGGGCTCACAAAATCTCAGTTCATTCAGTGACATTTTGAGTTGCTAATTATTTAATTTGATATTAAGCACACAATAATGGATGTTTAATTAGCTTTACCAATCCCAATCAATTAACTGAACACTCAACAAGACGAAAGACAAAAAGAAAAAAAGTTAAAGCCAAAACAATATTTCTCTTGGAAAGAAACGGCACACTATATGTTCTTTTGCCATTTCTGGCATCTCATTACAACTGCATTCCTGTCCATCTGAGCCTGGAAATTCCAGAAAGCCATTTCCCAAGAAAAATTGCACTGCTTCTTGCTGATATTTTATTCTGTGAGCTAAACAATATGACAATTCTAGCCCTGTGTCACATGGTGCTGTGATACAGTGTCCAACAACAAACGATTTGTCTATCCACACCAACACTGAAAATGCTGTGTGATGTGACAAAATAACAGACAATCAAGACATATTTGATGTGAAATATAGGTTCATGAAGATGGATTTGGGGCTAACAGATGCTTTATCAAATCTGCTTTAACAAAGCCATTGCAAAAATTAATACAAGTAAACACTGATTCAACCTGACAAAGGATTTCAAATACAAGACGGTTTTCTTTGTTTAAGATTTAAGGACACATACTGGCTTTAAAGACTATAGCTTAAAAGAAAAAGTGAATTTTAAAAGAAATCAATATTAAACTGGCCTTTGTGCATCTCACAACAGTCGTGTCCTCTTTTTCTTTCTCGAACACAATGCTGGTTATTGATTGGCCGTTACATGGCAGGTTCAGGTTCACCTGTCCCTGTGCCTTCTCCCTTTGCGCTGGTCATTGATTTTGGCAACTCAACAATGACTTAATATCTTTGCACATCAGAGGTGTGATGACTCCATTAAGTTATCACAGATGTATTTGGCACAACAGACTGAATTCAGGGTGACAAATAAAAATGAAAAATTAAATTCCTGATGGAGGTATACACATCTATTTTACACCTCATTATTTTACAGAACTTACAATAATACAGCACATTACCTTGTTCCACAAACCAACATTTCTGGTCACCAGCATATATTGTATTTTGGATGTTGATCAACCAGCACAAAACCACTTACCCACCTCTCTAAGGTGGCCTTTTCAGCAATGGAGACATCACACTTTCAAAGAGCAGCCTTGTTAAACTGTCATGCAGCAAACAACAAGAACATATGGTATAGATGACAGACATCTCTCTGTACAATTACAATTATGGTTGACCTTTCAGTTTACCAGCTTTACAAGGTACTTGTGTGAACTTACACAATGTAACTCTCCAAAGGCAACGTTAACTTTAACATTATGAGAACTTTTCTTTAATTACCCTCTCTCTCTCTCACTTTCAAGGAAAGTATTCTTCAGCAAGTCTGAAATGGTAGGAAACAGCCAGTGTCTACGCTGTAGGGTCACTAGTTCATTCACTATGTAGTTATAATATGCCTGAGTGAACGTAGAGCTACTTTCTCAAATTAATAACATGTGAAGGCAGGCAGCTGTGGGAGGAAAAGAAAAGGAAGAGTGTGAAAGGAGTAGGTGATAATAACTGTCTTCGTGACTAAACTCACTGAAACATGTCGATTTAGCACAAATCATTTATTGACCGCAAACGCCATTGCTGGAGGCCTGAGTGTGTTAATCTAAACAGGTTTAGCTTTTAGAATTGGTGGCACAGATACTCCTTTATATACTGTCACTTAAATTGCGTTTGTGTGTGGGCTCTTTTGTGATCTGAAGAGCAGAACTATCATCAATAGACGAGGTTAATGAGGTGGTTCAGGAGGTGATTCACCCGAGCTGAGCGCTGTGCCTTTCAGCTCTGTCATTTTGGTGTTATTCTGTGTTAAAGCATGATCCATACAGATCAATGATGGAATTATGTAAGTCTTCTTACATAATAATAGAGTATGCACCTCCTCGAGTTAATGTTTAATTCATCAATATTTCTGATTTATTAGCATTCCTCCCGCTCTTGTTCAGATTAGCGGGCAGCTGTTACTCCATAAACATCTCATAAAATGCTTGAAAGCAGCTGTTATGACTATAGAGATCATTAGTTAGTCAGATATAGTAACAATATCTTTGTCAAGTGATTTAGACTGACTCTCCAATGCAATCTAAACTGCTATTTTAATAAACAGTAGCATGTTTGATTTCCTTGGACATTTTGGACTAGCAGGGAATCTGTAGGATTGATCGAATCAATTGGACATTTTGGCCTAGCAGGGAATCTGTAGGATTGATCGAATCAAATATTAAGAATTAAATATTTTTAGCCAACAAAATAGTTGCCGTGGCCTCCAATTAGCCAATCATTTTATTAACAAACTGTATCCAAATTTAAAACCTTCACAAATTATATGAATTACTTTTTTTAAATGCATTTTAGAATATTTAAGACCTTCTAATGAAGACTAAAAAAAAAGACTAAAAAAAGACTAAAATCACTTAAGACTACAGATTTAAGGAACTGTGTTAACTGGTGTTACTACCTGTGGTTTGAAGAAAATTTATTTAAAATTAAAAATAAATAAATAAATAATGTACCAAACCAAATCAAATCAAATCTGAATTAAAAACAAACTTGCCTTGACACGGCATCAGTAGAAGGCAGTAAAAACCCTCATACATATTTCCAAGCTCTTCGTGCTGGCAGCCACAATTCACAATTATTTTATTTGTGATAAATCAGCTCTTCATGCATCTAAATGTGCTGACTCTATTCATAGGAAATCGCTGGAGCTCATCTTTCCTATGAGCTGAAAGATTCTCGTCATTAATTGATTCAGTATTGCAATACTTTCTCTGATGGCATTTCGGATAAACACATTAGCATAATTTCTCCTTGAGCAAATTTGAAAGAAGTCGAAAGTCAGTGTCCATTAATCTTTGAAACCTAAAAAGTCAAAATATATGCTTTGTTTTCAGATAGCACCACAATTACAGTATTGTAACTGTATAACTTTAAAAGCATATCATGATCCTCACACTGCATTTCAATCAATAGCCTCTGGTCTCAGAGCTGTGGGTGATAAGTTAACATTTTCTCAATAGCAATCACCACCTGTTTCAAGCTCAGGACACGTAAGAAACATCCTCACACAGCTCAATGCTCAATTTTATGATATGACCAAAAAGAACGTCTTGGTTACTTGTGTAACCCTCGTTCCCTGAAGGAGGGAATGGAGACGTTACGTCAGTCGTGACTGACGAATTGGGATCTCGCCCGAGAGCCCAATCACCTTCGAGTGTTAACCCTTTTGCTGCAATCCTTTAAATACAAAACCAAGATAGAACATCCCCCAAATGGAGGCATGTACAAACAATCCCAGACCTGGGTGGTTCACACCTCAATGGGAACAGAAGGTAATTTGCATGGAATGACCCTCTACAGTAATCAAAGTATCTCTTAACTCTTAGGATCTGTATTATCTTTTAGTCTACTTTTGTAAGATTAAGACCATTGTACCAGTCACCCTGAGACTATTCAAATGAAACCAAACATGACTGTAAATATTATTTGCATTCATCTAGAACATTATACTATTGACCATTCTGAGTGAATCCAGTGGAGGGAGTAGATGAAAAGGCACTGATGCATATGTGAGAGAGGCGTTTCCTGCACCACCCCTCTGTGGGGTGTCTTGAAGATGCCAGTGTATTGTCTGTTTCTCAGGAGATCAAAGTATCTGAGTTTCTTTTATCCTTACATCAGTGTCCATTAATCTTTGAAACCTAAAAAAGTCAAAATATGTGCTTTGTTTTCAGATAGCACCACAATTACAGTATTGTAACTGTATAACTTTAAAAGCATATCATGATCCTCACACTGCATTTCAATCAATAGCCTCTGGTCTCAGAGCTGTGGGTGATAAGTTAACATTTTCTCAATAGCAATCACCACCTGTTTCAAGCTCAGGACACGTAAGAAACATCCTCACACAGCTCAATGCTCAATTTTATGATATGACCAAAAAGAACAAAAAGCATCTTTCTAGTATATATATTACATCGTCATTGTTATACATGCATATAATGTCGGCTTGGAGGTCTATTAAAATCTATTGCAAATAAAACTAAAAAAATTGTAGCATGAAGACCTCCATAAATACACTCTGGTTTGTTGAAGACTATCGGGGTGAAATTACAAAATATGAATAAACCTGTTCAGTCCTAAGTCCTGGAAATGAATTAGCATTGTCAATCATGGGCTTCCTTTTAATGTGTTTTTAAAATAAAGTCTGTGGTTAAAAGTACTTGAAGTACTTTCAAGTTTTGTTCTACAACACACATTACCCAAAGTCATACCTCAAACATGAATTTTGAAGCTGTTTAAAAGTACAAACTTGCTACAATAATTAGGTTCCATGTATAAGTCTATCAATAAAAATCCAAATTTGCACAGAAAGCAGGTGTGTTTGTGCTGAAATGACTGACTACTTATTTTGCGGTGAGATTTTAGCACATTTAGCGCCTGGTTAACCTGGATTGCAGGTGATTCGTGAATCAGAGGTGAGTTTATCTACAAATAGTACACACCTGCTTAGAGAATTCTCCACATTTTTCTCAGGTTAAATAGCAAATTTACTAGTAGTCTGTTTGTGCTTAGAAAACATGCTTGGCATTCTGGACATACTGTATATCTCAGTCCTTGCTTCAGATGAAGGGCAACAGTGAGCTAAGGAGATACTTTATTTTTAACGCATCTACCTCAGTCTTATTCATCCTGAAATGACTGGTACTTCTCTTTGCAGGTGGACATTTGCTAGAATTTCCTCCTCATATTCTCTGGGGGCTGCATTTGCAGAGTTTTTTTTAGCTCCATTACCTGCTGCTGCCTTTTGCTTTTGTTTTTGTGCTTCTATTCTCGAAATTTAGCTCCTGTCAAAGCTGGCATTTTCACTTGTGAATTCATCACCTGATGTCACATTGGGCAATGACTGTGACATTTGTTCAAGACTCTTTAAAAAAATCATACCAGTCCATTTGATTTTCTGCTAATGATTAAACTTTGCTTTACATCTCAAACTGTTCATTCAGCCAAAACCATTTGCTCATTAGTAAGTAAACTGTTCAGTCTAGAACTTGTGGCACCAAGGCTAATGAAACAGACTTTATGAGACATTTGTATTTAGTGCACATTTTTGCATAGTAATAATAAGCTTAGGGGAAAATAACGTCACATTACAATTAAGCTGTGTGTTTAAAGCACAGCAGATAAGAGCGTATCCATCTATCGACTTCCTGTTTTCTGCCCACTGGTCACAAATCAGCAGTTGCACTGATTGGCTCAGATTGGTCCCGTCATGCTGTTAGCCGATAGGCTGATAATGAAGTGCCAGAGTCATAAAGGCTTAAAAAGAGATGGGCTGGTGCAGAGCGGGAGTCACCAGTGCTTAAACGCTGAAATAACACCTCCTACAAACAGAAAATCTTCACCTCACTAATAGGGAAAGGTCTATCCTGAATCAATCTCATATTCAATAATTTAACTCTTCTCTAGCCTTACAAAAAAAAGTACTGTGAAAACAGAGTCTGAATCAGAGTGTAGTACTGTGAAATATGCCAAGACACTGAAGGATCACTATATATCATTTCATACAATCAAGATGAAATGCAAGCTTCAAACAATATCAAGATTAATATGGTACATATAAAATGATAACAATACACTGAATAACAAATCAACTTATGTTATTCAGTGTACAGCAAGCTTTGATTTACAAGTGTCACACTTAAATCATCACACATCACTGAAGCATCTTACCTCACAGGAGAACATGTAACGGAGAGAGAAATACAAAAAGTTGAGGTAAATCTTACATATCTCTACACTTATGACTCACACTAGTGACTAAATTTAAATGCTAAGCCAGTCTGATAACTTCAAGCGTGAACACTTAAGACTTCTCTGCCAGCCCATTCCCTTGTTGGATGCTAAATGACTCACTGGTAAAGTAGGGAACACCTATAGGGTGCCAAATGACACATAAAGCATGTTGCAAATAACTGCAATTTCGATTTTGATTTTCCAGATTTAGCTCAAGTGTTTTAATCATCTTTTCCATTTATTAAAAATCTTTTCCCAGCTTTAATCACTTATTAATAATATTTTAAGCGCAGACATTTAATAAATCAAATCTGATTGCCAATTGCGCAGGTTCTGTGCAGCAGCTAAACTTCATGTATTACCAATGTAATTTTAGCTATTGCTTTAGATTTAAACATTTACCAAACATTTAAATTCAGATTTAACATTCAGACTCTAAATAAATATTAAATGGAACAAAATTGCAACACACCTTTAAAGTCTGTCTGTGCAAAACAGAGAAAAACTAAGCAATTATTTGCAGCATACTGTACACTATTAAAATTACAAATGACTTGCTTCTTGCGTCAGACCAAGGCTGTATCTCATTGCTAGTTTTACTTGATCTTAGTTCTGCGTTCGATACCATAGATCATGAAATACTCATAGATCGATTACAAAACTATACAGAAGCGCTATATAAATAAAGGTGACTTGACTTGACTTGACTATTTGTCATTCCATAAACAGCTATATGAATAAAGAAAAATTCAAGGGATGTGGTTTGTTGCTATGAAACTAATTATTTGTTTGATTACTTAATGGTGTTAATTGTTTCAGTAACTGAATCTTGAACGAATCGAAACCCATTTATTGACATGAATATTGCAGCTCATAACCTTGCATTATATAACAGTTATGTATAAGCGAATTCTCAGTAAAGAGACAAGTTCTCTCTTTGTTTTATTCATACTCTGGGGATAAACATCCAGTTTTTGTAGTTTGCAGAACAAGCTGCTTGAGCTATTTTAAAAATTCATAATTCTATATTTAGCTACTTACAAGTGTCCCGGTGTTTTCATGTGAAATCCTTAAAAGATCCCCCACAAAAAAATGGCACAGTAGAAATCTCTTCCTCTATGCATGAAATTTTCTTCATTATTGTGCATGCTAAATTGCATTTGCACACTTGGATGCATTTGATGCCCCAAAAGGGAGATTGGCAGGCAGATTCATTACTGAATGTGATAGGACAAATGTGCTGATGTCACATGATGTGACCTTTTGTTGGAAAAGTTGTGATATTACAATCTGTTTTTGACATTGATTCGTGTCGCATTGCCTCTTTTAGCAAAAAGTGTGACTGATCCTGCTCTTGTGTACTAGCGTGTATCAATACGATGAAGCAGCACTGGCCATGCATCAAAGTTGAGATAAAATGATGCACTGTTTTGTGGTTTCTGTCAGATGAAAGACCCCATAAGGGTCAGGGATGTTCTGGTCTACTCTGACTGACAGCTGGTCTACCCAATCAAAACTGCTGAAATGTACAAATAGTTATAAAAAATATATATAACTTACGTTGCACACAAAATAAACATAGCTGGACACACTGTACAAGCTTTCATCATCTTAGTTATTTTGCATATACTGTACTGTGGTACTATGCATTAATTATTCATGCTGTGGGGAATGTTTGGAACCACAGTTCTGCCTCACCACAGACATCTCATTATTACCTACAGCATAACATAAACATACAACTTGATTGTGCTGTCATTGTTGTTGTACAGTTAACTGTGAAGCTATACATTAAGCTATTGAAAAATTAGCAAACATTGGCTCTGATCCAAAGCCTAGTGAGTTGCCTCATGGCTTTCTGCCCACCTTCTACATTGGCAGCATCCTAAATTAAATGAAACTTCATTAAGCAAACAATACTTAAATCTGTAAATAGTTTTGTAGGGGGAAAAAAGTTAATTTCTTTTGCTACACCTCCTAAGTCAATATCCTCTGGAAAACTGCTATAGAAAAATATTTGGTGTGATTAGTACTATAAAAACACATCTGAAATGTTCTCTGCAAATATACATATATTTACAGTGGACAGAAAAATTATACACTATCAACTTATATTTTCTAGATAACATTTTCACCATTTCTTTTGGATTTACTACAACATAAAATATATAAGCTGACAATATAAAAGCTGATTATTCAATTTAGAACACAACATGAAGTCTTTATATTATAATGCCTGTCATTTTTACTGTATAGTATAAAAATAAATGGAACATTTACACTCTTTATAATGCAACAAACATGTCAGCAGTGTGGAAGCATTTAAAACTGTCAGAGAAAGACGCAAAAATCATTACAAGCACAGACAGCGAGAGACTGTTTAGTACTGCATCGCAAGTCTTCGATGAGAAGAGGAAGGGGTGATGGTTGCTGGTTACTGTATGATGATTGAAATCGCGAAATGGCCTTAAACAATTAGTAAATAAACTGCAGAACGTTATGTTTTCTAATGCACGCACGGATTGCATGTATTCTGACAGTGCTGCACAAAGCTGCTTGTTAACCAGGGTTCAAGTCCAAAGCGCTAGGAAAATCGTCAGTTGCTCAGTCACATTTTTATGATTTTTTTACAAGGCATGTGACAATGCGATACGTGCGACGTATTCGTAATGAGACTCATTTATAAATCGGCTGTTGTCAATAAAAAGAAGCATTGAGGTCTTCCTGCGCGTTTCCGCCAAAATAAAAGTTGAGAAAAAGCAAGAAAATCGTCAACATTCATAAATGTTAATATTGTAATTTTACTGTTGTTCTGCAAAATAAAATAAAAAGTAAGACAATAATAATGATAATAATAATTACAACAGCTCTGTTAATACATTTATTATAACATACACACATAGTGTTCAAATTGGGATCTGTAATATTTTCTAATGTTTTAAAAGAAGTCTCTTCTGCTCAGCTAGGCTGCTTTTATTTGTACAGTAAAAAAAAATACATGCCTGATTCAAGAAGAGGGTCTGATGGCCAAAAAATATTATTTTACTAACTTATTAATTTTAATTTAAATTGTGCTTTGTTGGTATAATGTCTGCTAGAATGTTAAAAAAATGTTCAGTGTTAAATATTTTTAAATTGTTGTTTTTTTAATTGATTTTTTCTTTGAAAAGCAAGACAAACCAATAAAAAGCACATTTTGGCTATTTAATTTATGCAATGGTGAAAAAAAGTGGCAAAATACATGGGGGAGAAAACTCGAAAAACCGTGTTCGTTCTTTGGACTTCGTCCCAGTGTTTCATTTAGTTCGGTTTCGGCTTCGGCCAAGAATTTTCATTTTGGTGCATCCCTACAGCTATGCCTTTACAGCAATAAATTATATTTTAAAATGTATTCAAATAGAAAAGTTATTTTAAATAGTAATAATATTTCACAATAATACTGTTTTTATTGTATTTTTTTATCAAAGAAAGACATTGATGAGCATAAGAAACTTTTGGTTTAAAAAATAAAAAAATCTTAATAGCAAACTTTTGAAGGGTAGTGTATTCAAATATATTGCTGCCTATACATTTATAGAAGGCATCATCATATTTGGGGGTCCTTGGCATCAAAACCCTGTTGCCTTTCCCACAATGGATACAGTTGACCTTGCCTTCAAATTTGGACCAAAAAAGTATCAACAATACCAAACAAAGTAAGCAAGGAGGCAGGATAATTAAATTGCCTACTATTTGGAACAGCCTTAGCATCTAATGCCTTAAAATGCCTGTGGAGGCAACTCACTAGGTTTTGGAACAGAGCTATTGTCTCATTAAGGCCCAGAAAGTAAATGTTACAATTATCAGGATGAAATTAGAGAGCAGGCACAGAATAGATATCCATCCCCTTGGAAATGTCTGTTCACAAGAGTGCCCTCACCAAAGCCAACTGAAACGGTGTCATGAAAAACAACAGTAGTGTTTGACTGACACTGAATCGTTGTTCTTATGCTGTGTCTATTGCATGTGTCATAAAAATGGGCACTGAGCTCAATGTTGAAATGGCATGACTCGAAGGCATCCGTATGAAGGATGTCAGAAAGCACTGGAGGGAACCTTGACAGTGGTCCTGAGAGACAGCAGTATTTACAGGCCTGTAAGGCGGCGTGAGTGATTGCTGCAGATCATGTGACCTCCGGCTGGGCGGTGATCAGGGATCAGTGGTTTCAGGGTTAAGAGTCATCCAGCGACCAGAGAGACTGACGCTTCACTGAATCACTAGGTCATGTTACTCTGGGAGAATTTGGAAAAGCAGATAAGACATGGCCCCAGTGAAAGCCACTGTACATCCGACACATCCTCTTTCCTTTTGCTCGCTTTGGCTCTGGTTCAAGCAATCTAACACTAACTCTTTCATTCCATCTTACTCCTATTACCTCCACCCCAAGTCCTTTGTCTTTATCTCTCTCCTTTCTCTGATAAAGTCAAGCCTGCGGCAGCTGCTTGCAGTGTCACAGCATTTGTATGTGTGTTCAGCGTTGGGTCGTAACAGACTATATGCAATCTGGATTATACAGTGAAAAAATGCAGCTTGTCACTGGAGCAGCGACTTCAAAAGCACACCCCTATACCTTATCTATCCCCAAAGGCTGCACATTTGAACCTTAAGGGTGTATATTTGTACCTTTTAGGAGTAGATAAGGTGCAAAGGTGTAATTTTATTTAAGGTGTATCTTGAGGCAATTGTGGACTCACAACCCGAAATTGGTTCACAAGTCTGTTCTAAAAGGGCAGGATTCCTCATTCCTGGTTCTGGAGAGCCACTTTCCTGCAGTGTTAAGTTCCAACCATACTCCAATTCACCTAGGAAGGGCTGCACCAGCTGTTCGTCAGTTTGTACTTACATTGGAACGTAAGGTCCACATTACAGGTTTAGTAACTACAGTACTGTAAATAACTTTCAGTAACTGCATATGAAATGACATTGATTAGTTACGATTGATTTTATTTGACATGCACAACATGGACCGATGCACACAGAGTACTCTCCAGCACCAGGAGTGAGGAACCCTTTGAGGTCTTAAACAGCAGCTAAATGCAAATAATACAATGAAATTAACCGCATAATTGTGCATTTAGGATACAAAAACTTAATAGGTGTTTTTTTTTCTTTATTTATTTATTTTAATGCAATCATTTTTTTTTTCTAATACAAATTGGTCTCAGTGTTTAATGCAAATCTGATGCAAAACCAGATTAGAAGCTCTAGTTGAAGGAATATTTTTCACTTTTGGTGGTATTGTTTTTTGTTTAGTTTTTTGTCAAAACAATACAAGATTATTTTTTGTGTGATATCAAATTAATAATAGCTAGATCAAAAGTGATCCAAAATTGATTACATAAAAACTTTAGATTAGCCTAGATTACCATGGCACTTACCATTACTGACACTTTTAATTGCGTAATTTGCAAGATGCATTTCAGAAGTTATCTACCCAACACTGTATGTTTGTGGCAGCGTGTGGAACATTCAGTCCTGAGCAGTGAGGAAGGATTAACAGAAGAGACTCACTGCCAGAGATTCGGGGCTCACTACTGTGACCACACACACCAACTGACCATCAGCACTGAAACCCAGCAGAGCAAACACAAAAACTGCCTCCAACCGTCCAACTTAAATACATTTGGGGGAAAAGGACTGAGGCAAGGGCTTTAAAACCTTGAACAAAACAGATCATGGCAGAAAAAGGGCAAACCGGCTTTGGGTACAAACTGACCTACCCATACTGGACCTTCTAAAGATAAATAAAAAATATGAATAGCTTCTTAAAGAGATAGTTCACCCTAAAAAATAATTTTGTCATTGTTTATTTAACCTATTGACATTCCAAATCCATATTATGGAAAACAGCAGCTCAGAAGTTAAGCTAGATGTGTTCCACAGAAGAAAGTCAGTCATGCAGGTTTGAAATGACATTATTGTAACTAAACAATGACAGAATTTGAATTCTTCTGTGAACTATCACTTTGACCATGGCCAAAGGTATTTGATCAAATGTTTTTAGGGACTGTTCTTCCATGAAATGTGCAAGTGTTGGAATACCGCTTGTGTGAAAGATTGCTGTGTTATGTTTCTGTCTTATCGCCAAATAACATCTAATCCTCATAATGCTTTAGCCTCACAACCAATGCACATTATATTTTACAAATAGTTTGTTCACCTGACACAAACAAGGACGGTTTACAGATATCGGAAACAAATTGTACTTGACATCCATGATAAATTCATAAAAAATACTAAGTCATTACATCTTGATACTTTTTCATCACACAGATGATTTTCCCATTTACCGCACTCTGAATTATCGAAACCCTCAGGGTCATTACCCAATGCCAGCGTGTCTTCACTCTCCGAGTTTCACGGAACCGGGTGTGTGGAGGCAGGCAGGACGACGAGGACAACAAGAATTCCACTACTCACTTTTAATGTAGACACAACAAGGCAGATACAGGTAGGTGAAACACACACTCGGGGAAACATTCACAATAACCGACCCCAATGCTCAGACAGACAGGAACTAACCATGGCGGACCAGGGGGCTCGGGAGGCCATGGCGGAGCAGGGGACTCCGGTTGCCATGGCGGAGCAGAGGACTCGGGAGGCCATGGCGGAAATGGGGACTCCGGTTGCCATGGCGGATCAGGGGGCTCAGGAGGCCATGGCGGAACAGGGGCTCAGGTTGCCATGGTGGAGCCGGGGACTCAGGAGCCCTCCGTGGGCTTAACGGGGAAAAAGGAGCTAAACCAACACAAGGGGAAGAAACCACAACAAACAGTCCACAGGGGCATTACACCGAGGGGAGGTGATGGCATCTCCTTGCTCAAATTTAGATGCAATTCCTACTGAGCACGACTGTCACAGCATTCCCGTCTTTGCTCATGTGCCACACAAACGCCAGTATTTCTCACAAACGGGCTGATCTTTCTGTGATATGTTAGATAAGTGCAATAGCTCCTGTGATAGCTGTGGATTTCCCATTATACATCTCTAATGAATAATACATGCAGATTTTGCAGGCCTGCGGCAAGCTTGTTTGATGTATTACACGATAAGCAGCTGATATGAATGTGGCGGTGAATGATGAGGAGGTAAAATGATAGCGGAGCATTATGAGAAACATGTCCAGAAAAACTGTTAGAGATTTATTGATCAAATACACACATAGGTTTCCTCACAGGTTGACACCACAATCCTGATGCTAAGCAAAAACATTTGACCTCGATTGGTGCATTCATTTTTAAAGTTGCTGACTCCCGACACACATTTTAATGTCTGTTCCCTATGATTTTCCTTCATGCACTGCTGTAAATGACTAAATACACATTTAAAGGTGAAGAGTGAAATTTCTGTGCATCAACAAACAGAATACCAAAAAAAGGGTTTCAGTTTCTCAAAATCTCCCTCTTATCTCTCCTTGGTTGGCAAACCCAATGGTCCCTGATCCAAACTAACAATGTCAGTAATTTTGCTGTTTTGGACGTTCTAAAAACATAGAGGAAATAATACTCCAAATGGCTTATTATTGTCCCTTCAAATTATTCTAGGAAAGTAGAAAATGTTTTTAAATAATAAAGCACTTCACTATTTCTGAAGTCATCAAACAACAAACAAAACTATCTAGCTATCTTCTCTGACAGACACCAATGCTTTATAAAAATGAATCATGTATCAGTCTATAGTTTTTTTTTTGTTGAATATATTTTGAACCTAATAATTTAAATTAAATTATTCACCATACATTTCAACATACATTCTCCATAAGCTCATTTTCTATCTTTATGAATTACAATGAAGACACCAACCTAGAAACATCAAGAGGCTATCAACAGGTCCATTACAGTTAATCTAGGAAATGCCTTCATTGTCAGCTGTTTTTCGCTCTTGTGTCATTGGACTGTAATGGTTCAGTGCCACTAGCTCTGCACTGAGTGGGAAGATTCTACTTCCAGGTTTCAAGAATATATTGCATTCAGCTTCAAATTAATACCCACAAATAGAGGAGTAATATGATGGACACACATATAGCCTGCATATACATAAAAAATAATACATACATTTATACATACATTTATATGCACAAATACACATAGTTGTCTCATTTTCAAGAACTGTTGTTTTATAAAGATATATAAAGAATAAGTGACGTGACGTGACATGTGGCCAAGTATGGTGACCCATACTAGGAATTAGTGCTCTGCATTTATCCCATCCTAAGTGCACACACACAGCAGTGAACACACACACACTGTGAACAAACACCCGGAGCAGTGGGCAGCCATTTTTGCTGCGGCGCCCGGGGAGCAGTTGGGGGTTCAGTGCCTTGCTCAAGGGCACCTCAGTCGTGGTATTGAAGGTGGGAGAGAGCGCTGTACATTCACTCCCCCCAACTACAATCCCTGCCGGTACGAGACTCGAAACCACAACCTTTGGGTTACGAGTCCGACTCTCTAACCATTAGGCCACGACTTTCCCCAAGAATAAAAATGGACCTTCAAAGAGAATTTAAACAGAAATAGAAGGGGAAGATCTAATATGTATGGTGAAGACTATCCCAGAGCCTTGTTTAGATTGATAGACATGAACAATAGAACAGAACGAGAGAATGATTGATAGAATGATAGATAGAGATATAGAAAGAACAATAGTTTGAGGGAACAATAGAATGATACAATAGAGATACAGTAGATAAACACAAGCTCTCTATGCTGTCACAGTGAAACAATCCAGTCATGCCCTTTGCTCACCTTTACAGTAGCTTTACAGTTCAGATGGGAACTTCTGTTTCATGAGGTGTGAAGGAGGTATTTGTTAGCAGACATGGTGAAACCCCATGTGTTTCTATTCCTGAAACAGTGGAAGCTATTCTAAGCTGAGCCGGGACATACACAGACACGTCATGTCATTCACACCGCAGACAAATGAGATAACATTTTCCTCAGCTTCATAAGGAGGGGAAATGAATGAATAAATCAAGGACATGGAAGGATAGAGATTGAGTGATTGAGTGAAAAAGAGGTGTGGTGTGCCGGGGACAGCTGTGGTGGAAGGCTGGATCTGGGACTCAGGGGTGAGGAGACAGAAATAGCTCACTTTAAGGAATGAAAAAGAAACTGGAGCACAGGTCCAATATCCATTAAATCTGAAATGTGGGGACAGTGTGTGATTACACACACACACACATACACACACACACACACACACACACACACACACACACAATATATAGGTATAAGAAAGAGAGGGGTTCCTGAAAATAGCCCTGGGTTCCACTCATTTTCTGTGTTCACACATTCAATTTATTCTGGCCTCACAAATTGTACAGTGTAAATGGACACACACTCACGAGGTGTGTAAGACTGCCTCACAAGTATCAAAAGTGCTGACAGGGCATATTAAAGCGCGCATGAGGAGGATATACTTGATCGGCTCAGGCACCCAGAGACCATTTGCAAGCGCAAAGACAAGAGCAAAGGAAAAAAGATTAAAAGTAATTTCCATTCCTGAGAGTCTCATTGCATACGTCTTTGACATGGCTATGCAGCACATTTTACCGCACATTAAAGACGAGGGAAGCTTATTACTTCTGCCCAACTTCAAAGGACCGGTCCCATTCAGAGCCCATTCATGATTTGCCCATTGAGGGAAGCTAATTCCAAATCCTCCATTTAGAAAGAGGGAGGGAAGATTGTCCCGTTTCACCTCATCACTGAAACCGTGAATGTTTTCCAGGGAAATGGCAGGAAACCAGGAGGAGCTGCTTGGTGATGCAATGTTTTTTTTGTTTTTTTTGTCCTCCATTCAAGACTATGTAAATAAAAGCACATGGTGCTCATTTATTTCAAACCAAAATTAGGTTAAAAGGAAAACTGAAAAGAATTCTAATGGCTTTGAAAAATTTGAAAACCCAGAAACTAACCGATATACTGCACAAAGAATAAAATATGGTGAACCAATTTCTGTTGTCTTTTTGAGTAAATCTGAAGATAATCTCATGAGAAATCATAGAATATTTATTCCGAAATTCAATTTTTTTCTTTAAGTGATGATAGACGTCTTTTTTACCCATACAATGAAAGTCAATGGGATCCAAAGTTGTATGGACAAAAACATATTTCAAAATGTATTTTTTATGTTCCACAGAAGATAGTAAGTAATACAAGTTTGAAGTGACATGAAGTTACTGAATTTTCATTCCCAGTTATCCCTAAGTTTTTATATTAATATTCAAAAGAACAAAGGATTGTCCAAGCTTTTAATAGACATTTTATGAACCACTAAGTCAGACAGATGTGCTTCATTTGAAGATGTTAGTGCTATTTTTCTACTGTGCAATCACAGCTAATTCAAACAATGCAAATTTGGTTTATTTAGACATGAAGATGTTATCGCTTGGACTTGCATTTAAAACCCATGCATCATTTATTAAAGGAAGGTCAGTCCTTTGTTGTACAAGGTCTCTGTGATCAAAGGCCAGTGCTTCAGAAAGTCACTCTTCAAGTATCTTGAGCTGTTGATTGAGCGAATAATGATAAATGCAATGCTGCCAGTGATGAGCTGCCCACCTTCTCATACAATTAACTTTTAACTGAATATAATAATGTAACTGAAATCAGAGCAGCAGTCCTACCTGAGCTCATTAAGGACCCTGTGAATTATTTATAATAAATTTATTGAACACCTCATGAGACGATACACCACCAAAAATGCCCTCAGTACACTAACAGCAGTGGCCAGAATAGAAACTCAATAACTCCAACATCTGGGTCAGATTTACCCAAAATTACAGCTGCAAATTTCGCATAAGCCTAGATGCATAAACATTATACAGTTTTCAACATTTTCTTATTACATGGCATCAGTCTTCCTGCCATTATAATCACAAAGAAAGAGATGCCCACTTTTCCATTTGCAAGAGTTTGCTGCAATCAGCAGTTTACATTAATTCTGTCACACACACACACAAATCCCCAAAACAAATTTATTCCACAACAGTGTCTGACAAATTGTAAGAAGAATAAGGTGAAGAAAGGAGAAAGTGAAAGGTGTATTTTCAATTCACCATACATTCAAAACCAAAGAGAAAAATAAGATAAGTCTTTGAATAAAATTCACATTAATTACATTTAAAAAAAAAAAAAAAGACAAAGTAAATGTGCAAATGACTTATCCTTGAGTGAAATGAAAAAATGGAAACTTGACAAAGATTTACTTGGATTCGGCTTGTTAAGGAGCTAATGCATTTATTGCCATGTCTTGTACATGAATAAATTAATTTAATTGAGTAATACATCTCTAAATCCAAGTTGCTGAGTTGTCAGTGCATGAAAAATGTGTTTGTGTGGCTTAATCCTTTTGAGTATTTTCTTTTGGTAGCTATTTGTGTGGTCACTGATTATCTAAAGAATAAGTACTGAATTTCAGTGTACAGCATCATTTAAAACCGGTCCTTTTCATCACTACATCAATCCTTTTCCACACAGTAAGTATATTAAAGTAAATACGCTTTAGTACAGAGAGAAAAGAGAAAAAAGAGACACAAGTGTGAGCCACAGAGAGATAGAATGAGAGAGATGAGATTGTCAGAGTGTGTCACTGAGATAATATTCAATATACAGTATAGTCCCAAAACCTGCCACCAACCCTGAAGATACGTGCTGTAGTGATATGTGGTTTCACTCTTCTTTTGCACTATGAGGAAAGCAGGACTGCATTTCTCTTTAGACTGGGCTCATCATAGCATGGATTAAATATTTTCTTAATACTGATAGTAATGTAATTCGTGCAATCTTAAATATTAATGCAAATGGTAATACATAATTTAAAGTAAACTGACAATAAATATTTGAACGTGACAATTAAATATTCAGTCCTATGCAGGCTGGATATCTTATTTGACATAATGAGTTTACTCAGGCTAGTGAATATAAGAAATATGTAGGACATATGAAAGTTCATTCATGAAGCATTGTAAGAAAAGGGGAAATTGTTTTGCCACAAAATTTAAGGAAATATTAAGAAGTAAGAATCAAGTTCACACGATAAATACCACACACAAACACATCTGTCTCACTTTCACAGGGGTAGCCACAAGTTAACATGAAACACATGAAATATATATAGGCTACTGTATGTATGCAGGGCTCCAGAAAAAAAAGGAGCAATTGGCTCCTACAAGAAACAAAATGAGGAGCCAAATTATTTTTTAAGTGCCACAGAATAAATGGGTTTTATTCATTTATTTAACATTTCAGTCATATTGTCATGTGTTTATGTCTCTTCTTTTCTTGTCTTTATTAGCATTTTAATATATATTGTAGATGTCCTGGGAACTAAGGATCACTTAAAGTGGGAACTAAACGTCTTTTCCAAATTGAGAACTATATACAATCACAAAGAATTGTTTATTGCACAGAATCTGTGCCAATATCAGGCCCATAACTGTCAGCATCACTTGCACACATCCAGTCTGTTCATTAGTAACAAATAGATTTTATAGGAGGTGTACAATTTGATCTTTAGCTCCTTGCATTCTTTCTTATCATACTCGTTTTCCACAGTTTGAAACACTAAATGAGCGATTACATGAAACATTTCAGTAAGTCGTATATTGTAGGCTATCTTATAATATAGGCCTACCTTTTGATGTCCATTCATGTTTATTTCGTACTATAGTAGTAAAGAGAAAGATATGGCGGGTTTACGTGCAGCTTGAACTTTGGTGAAAGAGCGCCAAAACGGTATTTATTGATTGAATTTCATTATGAATTTGGCAGAATTTTAAAGCTGATACTTTGTTTATTAAAAGGTAACATATTACAAATTTTATTGCGATTATTGGACCGCAAGTACACTACAAATAATATGAAGTTCACGCATTAACAGAACACAGCATGTAGATAGCTCTTGATAACAAGAAGCCATATTACTATTGATTATAAACGCAAACTGTTAACGATATTGCTAATATCCACACAGCTGACAGCTTTACCTGATGTAGTTTGTTCAAGTTATGCACAAAATAGCCACTGCTTTTTTGCACTTTTACTTCGCACATCTCCGTCATTTTTGATCTCTCTCATGATGCTACAACTGGAGCTGCTTTTAGCAGGTGGTGTTCGGCAGAGATGAGGACAGTTTTTCCTCTAAAACTTTGATGCGCATCGTCTCAGTTTATGTCAACATAAACAAAATATGTGATCACAAAACTATCAGGAAAAAAGGCATTACATGCACATTTTTAAATGATAACATGTAAATTTATACAGACGCCAGTGGCGATCTCAGCAAAAATATCACTTGCAAATGAATATTTTTGGTCGCAAATGCGACCGTTTTAGGCGCAGTCTGGGGCCCTGGTTGTATAAAGTGAAGTGACATGTGGCCAAGTATGGTAACCCATACTCGGAATTAGTGCTCTGCATTTATCCCATCCAAAGTGCACACACACAGCAGTGAACACACACACCGTAAACACACACCCAGAGCAGTGGGCAGCCATTTTTTGCTGCAGCGCCCGGGGAGCAGCTGGGGGTTCGGTGCCTTGCTCAAGGGCACCTCAGTCATGCTGTTCATTCACTCCCCCCATCTACAATCCCTGCCGGTACGAGACTCTAAACCGCAACTTTTTTTGCTCTAACCACTAAGCCACGACTTCCCCGTATATATGTATATATGTATATATGTATACATGCATGCATTTTTCCACTCAGTATTTTCTCTTTTTTTGCTTCCACCTCCTTAGTGCTTTGTTGACAAACTACACCTCAGCAGAGCTGGACAAACATACGGCTGCTCATCGCTGAGATAATCTCATATGTAGGGCATCAGTCTGTAGCGAATCAGCTCATGGGGAAATATGAATAATTAATCATAACTAGTTATAATTAATTATAAATATTTAGATCCGCTGTAGATATTTACTTAACCTCTCAGGGTCAACTGTCTGTCAATTCTAAGAACGTTAATTTCCTGGTTAAGGGAAATAATTTTCTTACTGTACAATTCTACACCGAGCTTGTAGCATAAATCTGCATGATTAAGTGACTCCAGTTATGAGCAAACAATGAACAACGTCAAGTGTGATACAAAATGAAAAATTGTGTTTTTGATTGGTCCAGACGCTACAAGTCTTTCCAACCTGTAATCTTCAACTCCTCTGGTCAGTTACCTACACAGAACACCTGAAACAACATCTGCTCTCTAACCCCTGTGTAATCAAAAACATTAGCCTTAAAGGTTCAACTTATAGGTCAAATATGGTGCATTGGTAAACCATAATCAATCTAAATTCCCGCCCACCATTGTTATGTAACTCAGCAATAGAATGCATTATGCAAAACACAAGCACATCTCATACTCTTACAATTTAAATTCACAAGCAAAGAGTCGATGTTTACTACAAATACACTTACAGCTATGAAAACAGCAAAGCAACTTGAACAGTCTTAATGCCGACAAAAAAATAAAAAATATGCAACAATTATTTTATTTCTAGTCTACACATTACAACTGGACTTCATATGGAAAGTTTTGTCCGTATCCATTTGTGGTTGCATCACATATCAGGACACGAGTGTTTCCTGCAACAATTAACACAGGACAAGCTGTTATGTCTGAGTCATGAACAAATGCCGGATATATTCACATTGATCAGGAGTAGAAACAAATTCCAAACAGCGATTTCACACAGTGAATTGTTTAGAACCCTGATTCCCTCACTAAACAGCGTGCCATTTTTGGTTAGTGAACCGGAAACCTGCAATGCAAGCATTGGTTTGCGTCAGAAATCACATGCTCATAAGTGGGTACTTCTTTTGCACAAGTAATTACTTTGTGACAGTTAAAAAGAATGTTTTATAGCATGAATGTAATCCAGACGTACTATACATTGTCAAATTAAAGGTAAATATTCACAACATATTCATGAATTTTGTTATTGAAATCAATTAATAATGCTATTCTTAAAAAAAATGTTTTTAGAAACAATTTTATTGTTTAAGATATGAGACCCAGTTGTTCTAGCTAGACTAGAACTTTGTGTGGGTGAACACAAAGAGCCTACACAAGAGCCTACACTTTTAATTGCATTTATATATTTTATATGACACAAAACAATCAGGATTATTATGTCATCAAATTTGAAAAAAAAAAGTATACTAAATACAAATAGAAAACAACCCAGTAGTTTATATAACTTAAATCGTCATCGTCTACCTACAAAAACACCCCTTCATCACTGCACAGAGGAGTGACTGTAGCTGAAATAAGAAACTCATTCAGTGAACTAAAGCATTTCTGAACAACCATCTTTATCATGCGAATCTCTACATTTTCAGCTAAAAGTCATTTAGCTCCTTAATACTTCATTTTAGGAGCCAATGACTCCCTAGTCATTTCTTTCGTCTGGAACCCTGAATAAGACCCAGTCCTCTGCATTTTTACAGTCAGTGCGAAAAGCAGCTCACGACATGCTGTAACAGCTCTCTGTACTACACCTCCAGAGCAGAAACACTGAACCAAGAACATAATGATCCACTCATAACACTGAGTCATGACCTGGGGAGGATTTGACTCTTGGGAGTGAACGAATCTAAGCACTGTCTGTGACCGATCTACACTGTACTATTACTATAACACAAGCAGAAAATTGATAATATAACATCACTGACTATAATACAAGACGAAATTGCATTACATACTGGGATACATTACTATACTACCAGCAGAGATCTCTCTGGAGCTTTCCTTCTCATAAAGCATCTATCATGGTCCCAAGTGTGCGGTAAAGCTTTATTACTACTTATTAGCTAACACCTCTGTGCAAAATATCACAACAAAGGTAATAATAATTTTCTAACATAAAATTGATAGGTTTCTGATTCATGTGAAAAGCTATACTTGTAAAGCATGTGCAAGTTGTAAGTGATTTGTGGGTAAGCAATAAAACATTACTCTTGAGAAGCTGACAGCACTTACTGCACACCATGTGATGCAATTTTAAATTTAGCTGCGAGACCCCAACACTTCAGACTCTGACAATACTTCCACATGAGCAGAGTACCTGTCATTATCAAATAAGACAGAGAAGTTAGCTGCTTCAGCGCACTGCAAGAAAAAGCTCTTATGAAGCACTGAATTTCTGAGCGTAATCAATCCCATAGGTCATTGTACTCATACAACGAGGGTTTATGTATCAGTTAAACTCAAAATCTTCTTTAAAAAGAGCTTTCTTCTTATATCTAGTCTTTTGATTCACTATTTTTCTGATTTTTAACAACTAATTCAATCAGTACAAGTCAAAAAGAATATTTCCTAAGCATTTTTCTTTTAAAAAGACCTCATTGTCTCTTTCCTCCCCCATTTGCCCATCCCATGGGTACCTTAAGCAGGCGCACAGACGGAAGGAAGGCTGCATGGCACAGTTTCCGTATGGTCCAGTTGAGTGGCCGAGGAGCATCCAGCTGGTTCATCGCTCCTGGCCGGACGTTCCCGCCATCCGGAAAAGGGCCCCACATTGGGGCGGCGATGCGCGAGGGGTCTCTGTCCGAAATCCACTTAACTCATGAAGCATGACCCTCCTCAGCCCTGTCGCAAAAACACGCAACCTGTTTCCCCCCAACACGGCGTTCTTCACCTGCACCCCCTCCCTGCCCTCCCTCCCCTCCCCACAGATCCACTGGATCGGGAAAACTCCTTCAGACCATACAGGGTGTCCCACTTCCACTGGCCACAAAGACCCAGCAGTGCCAGAGATGACTGGGAGCATGCGATCTGAATGAGTGGAGAGAAGCAGAGAGAAGAGGAGCAAAGCTGAGTGGAAGAGAGGAGAGTGAGAAACAGTAGCTGTGATGTAGAGCAACAGAGCGGCACTGTCTTGAAGAACCCAGAGAGAGGGAGAGAGAGAGAGAGAGAGAGAGAGAGAGAGAAAGAGAGAGGAGAGTGCGGGGAGTGGAAAGAAAGAGATGTATGGAAGGAAGCAACAAAAATGATAGTATGTACTGACAAAGAAATGGAAAAACAAAAGATACAAGAGATCATGCTGTAGAATGAGGTTGAGAGTTGCTGTGAAGGCAAAGCATTGGAACTGATGAGGAATATTAGAAAGCAGATGGAAAAGAATGACGGATTGTGTTCTTTTCATTTTAATACCACATCTACAGTGGGTACGGAAAGTATTCAGACCCCCTTAAATTTGTCACTCTTTGTTATATTGCAGCCATTTGCTAAAATAATTTAAGTTAATTTTTTTTCCTCATTAATGTACACACAACACCCCATATTGACAGACTATTTATTTTCATTCTGTCAGGTTCCATCCTGCTAAGTGTAATCAGGATATAATCAATAAAGTTTAAATTGAAATAAAAGTCATTATTCCGTTTAATTTCTTTAGTAGCTGCCTTCTTAAATCATTTTAAAATTGTTTGACATCTTTCATTTTACTATTTGAATTGTACAGTGGTGCAATGTAACTAAGTATTAATACTTAATTACAGTACTTAATTACTTTTGGGAGAATCTGTGTTCTTATCAGGTTTTAATATTTCTGTCAACTTTCACTTTTACTCCACTATTTTTCCCAATTAAAATGTATCCTTTTCCTCCGAAACATTTCCCCGTAGCATATTCGTTACTCACTACAAAATAAAGTCGGAAGAACACAGACTGCAAGAAAGCTGGTTTGACGAATCAGTGGTCTGGCGCTTGCAAGTGAAGACTCCTAAAAAAAAAATACCTTTGCGCATGTGCAAACAAGTGCGCGCTAATATCATAAGTGTTGTTTTAATGATGTGCGATCTGACATTATGGAGTATATCACAAAACCCAAACAAAAACACACCCAGAGAGTGCATGCATACACTGTGTGATTTAGTCAATTAAAACGCATTCAGAATGCCCATGAGATTTAAGATAAGAGGCAAAATACAAGTTTAATAAAGTTAGTATTAAGTTATATTTTAGATGCCTGTTTTCCAAACTGTTCCAAACTGTTTTACAAAACTGAGCAACACACATGCTGCGTCTCAATGTGCCTACTTATACTACGCCCTTAAAGTATGTACTCTTTTGGTGAAGAAAAAGTACACATTTGAGTGTGTAGTAGAAGAGTAGGCAAGCTTTGGGGCATACTATCGCGTCATAAAATGCATTTTTAATGGACCTCTCTTTCGCATAGTTACACGCACCCTTTGACTGTAAACTGGCCTATCAATCATCTCATCACAGTTAATATCCTCCACATTTCATTTCATTTAACTTCCTACCGTA
>NW_015555728.1:720223-721694 GCF_001515605.1 Sinocyclocheilus anshuiensis
CAAATGGCTGCAATATAACAAAGAGTGAAAAATTTAAGGGGGTCTGAATACTTTCCGTACCCACTGTATCTCTTGTTTTAGGTCTTTCAGGTCACAAATGGAAAAACTGAGAGGAAAGATTCCCGATTCCCTCGCAATGTCTTCTATTTGTACTCCTCTGACCTGTTCTCCTCTATTCCCTCTCTTTTCTCTTCCTCTAAAGCCCCCCTCCTCCTCCATTCCCGCACACTCCATCCTTTCCAAACATGATGCATTGACCAACGAAAGGATAATGGAGTAGAGAGAGAGAGAGAGAGAGAGAGAGAGCAAGAACAAAAAAATGTCTCTCCGGTGTACCTTTTTGTAAACCTCTCTACCTAACCGTTGCTCGCGCGCATCTGCCACGTTTGTAGTTTTTCTGTAGTTTTATTCGTGCTTGTAGTTCTTGACTGAATCCTTAGCCAAAGCGCAATGGATTGTGGGAAATTTTAGCCATTAGATTGTGCATGGATCCACACTTCAAAAATCGACCTGAAATAGTAGACCATCCGGGGACTTTTGGCATACTCTTTTCAACATACTATGCTTTGGGACACACTTATTCTAATCTCACATACTATTTAGGATGGATAGTATGAACATTGAGACGCAGGGAAAGTGTTTCCTTACTGAATGAATCAGTTTTTTGAACGAATGATTCAGTGACTCGCTCATTAACGTCATATTAAAACGTCAAATGTCAAATGTTGAATGAATCAACCTTTTGAATGAATCGATTTAATCTCAATGACTCGCTTATTAACAGTGAACAGTGACCACCTGCTGGTGGCTTTAATTTCACATTTCAAGTATCTTTTCATGTTTCAAATCTTTTCAAATATCAATATTCACCGGTTTATGTTTAAAACAAACATTATTTATCCATTTGTAACTGCTGGTTAAATGCATCCATGTACCCTGGGCTGCATTGAACAGTCTGTGTAAATGAATCTAAATGCCACTTCAGATGCAGATTGTATTGCAAAAACTATTCTTATGTTGGAATGAAAGAGTCTTTGTACCAGATGAAGTGGCTCTTATGCTAACCCAAAGTTACAAAATGGAAGAAAGAGTTAAAACTGAACACGATCTTGCTCCTCAAACTGTGTATAGAACAATTTTTTATATTTATTTGCTCCTTTTCTATTTTGATTTTTCTTGTACTTTTACTTTCAATACTTGCGCAAGTTTAATATTTAAAAAATACTTTTCATACTTAAGTACAATAAATATCACATACTTTTAAACTTTTACTCAAGTAATAAGTGTGGCTTTCAAGTACTTTATCCACCACTGGAATTGTATATGAAATATGCTATAAATAAGCCTGCCTTACAGTAAGTGCCTGAGCCTGACAAGAGCATATTTCTGAATGTCTGAAATATCCTTTAATAGATATACTTCCTTAAAACACACACACACACACACACACACACACACACACACACACGCA
>NW_015555728.1:736003-743864 GCF_001515605.1 Sinocyclocheilus anshuiensis
ATATATATATATATATATATATATATACACATACATACACACACATACACATATACACACACACAAACACACAGTATATATATAATTCTGTCTCTGAGCTCTTCAGGCAGTTCCTTTGACCTCATGATTCTCATTTGCTCTGACATGCACTGTGAGCTGTAAGGTCTTATATAGACAGGTGTGTGGCTTTCCTAATCAAGTCCAATCAGTATAATCAAACACAGCTGGACTCAAATGAAGGTGTAGAACCATCTCAAGGATGATCAGAAGAAATGGACAGCACCTGAGTTAAATATATGAGTGTCACAGCAAAGGGTCTGAATACTTAGGACCATGTGATATTTCAGTTTTTCTTTTTTAATAAATCTGCAAAAATGTCAACAATTCTGTGTTTTTCTGTCAATATGGGGTGCTGTGTGTACATTAATGAGGAAAAAAAATTAACTTAAATGATTTTAGCAAATGGCTGCAATATAACAAAGAGTGAAAAATTTAAGGGGGTCTGAATACTTTCCGTACCCACTGTATCTCTTGTTTTAGGTCTTTCAGGTCACAAATGGAAAAACTGAGAGGAAAGATTCCCGATTCCCTCGCAATGTCTTCTATTTGTACTCCTCTGACCTGTTCTCCTCTATTCCCTCTCTTTTCTCTTCCTCTAAAGCCCCCCTCCTCCTCCATTCCCGCACACTCCATCCTTTCCAAACATGATGCATTGACCAACGAAAGGATAATGGAGTAGAGAGAGAGAGAGAGAGAGAGAGAGAGAGCAAGAACAAAAAAATGTCTCTTCGGTGTACTGGATTAAACTGCTCCCCTCCATTGCATGGGTTTAATAATACAGGGTTTGTTATACGGTCCTCTATTGTCTCTGAAAATGTGGTAGGGAGAAAAATCTCCCTGATGCAGAAGTGTTTAAACAAATAAATGGTACGGTAGAAATTGAGAGAATGCGGTAGAAGAGTTGGCCATCGTGCATTAGGTCGGCATCCCTGAGGATCAGATCGTAATAATGAATCTCAACAATCAATTACCTGGCCATGCAGATGTGAGAGATGTCACAGACACCTGGATGGAATACTAAGTAGCGCACCGAGTGGGAAGCTCCTCCTCTTCCTGCTTCCTCCTTGGATGCAGAGTTCTCCTGTCACTCAAGGAATCTTGAGATGCTGAGAAGATTATGCAACTCTTCAAGGCAAGGTGTGTATCCATAGCAACCTCCGTTTACTAGTGTCAGTGGGAGATTGGGCTTAATGTGCAGGTATGTGGAAAGAGGATTGTCCTCCAATCAGATCTGACAACAAGGACGAGAAGCTCCCAGAGATACGAGATTTTGTGAGTGGGATTTAAACAGAGAGAGCATGAAGACACCGTACACATGCTTACCATATTTATGTGACAGCAATAACCATGTGTCATGTGGAGGGTCATTCCACTATGCAGTACATTTTCATGCCCCCAACAATTATGTCTTAATATATTAGAAAAAATATTAAAGATGGAAATCAAATGAGTTAATTTATTAAATAAAATTACTAATTTCACGATTTTGATGTTATTATTTTTTGTCTGAACACAAATATATAAAGAAATATTATTTTGTTATATTAATATATTATTATATTACATTATATTATATAAAATAAATTTTTAATAAAATATTACAAATATATTAACACGGATAACAATAAATAAATATTTTTACTAGGTTAAATGTTGATTATTAGTAACTCAACCCCCTTTTTGTAAACCTCTCTACCTAACCGTTGATCGCGCGCATCTGCCACGTTTGTAGTTTTTCTGTAGTTTTATTCGTGCTTGTAGTTCTTGACTGAATCCTTAGCCAAAGCGCAATGGATTGTGGGAAATTTTAGCCATTAGATTGTGCATGGATCCACACTTCAAAAATCGACCTGAAATAGTAGACCATCCGGGGACTTTTGGCATACTCTTTTCAACATACTATGCTTTGGGACACACTTATTCTAATCTCACATACTATTTAGGATGGATAGTATGAACATTGAGACGCAGGGAAAGTGTTTCCTTACTGAATGAATCAGTTTTTTGAACGAATGATTCAGTGACTCGCTCATTAACGTCATATTAAAACGTCAAATGTTCATTCCTGAATGAATCAACCTTTTGAATGAATCGATTTAATCTCAATGACTCGCTTATTAACAGTGACTTGCTGCCACCTGCTGGTGGCTTTAATTTCACATTTCAAGTATCTTTTCATGTTTCAAATCTTTTCAAATATCAATATTCACCGGTTTATGTTTAAAACAAACATTATTTATCCATTTGTAACTGCTGGTTAAATGCATCCATGTACCCTGGGCTGCATTGAACAGTCTGTGTAAATGAATCTAAATGCCACTTCAGATGCAGATTGTATTGCAAAAACTATTCTTATGTTGGAATGAAAGAGTCTTTGTACCAGATGAAGTGGCTCTTATGCTAACCCAAAGTTACAAAATGGAAGAAAGAGTTAAAACTGAACACGATCTTGCTCCTCAAACTGTGTATAGAACAATTTTTTATATTTATTTGCTCCTTTTCTATTTTGATTTTTCTTGTACTTTTACTTTCAATACTTGCGCAAGTTTAATATTTAAAAAATACTTTTCATACTTAAGTACAATAAATATCACATACTTTTAAACTTTTACTCAAGTAATAAGTGTGGCTTTCAAGTACTTTATCCACCACTGGAATTGTATATGAAATATGCTATAAATAAGCCTGCCTTACAGTAAGTGCCTGAGCCTGACAAGAGCATATTTCTGAATGTCTGAAATATCCTTTAATAGATATACTTCCTTAAAACACACACACACACACACACACACACACACACACACACACACACACACACACAGAGAGGTTTAAAATGTACTGCACAACAGAAGTGACCCTGTTCTAATAACATAAAAAAAGATATTGGGCTTAAAATTAGGTGTAAAAAAATGTCTCTATCTCTTTTTTCCGAACCTTGAACAAAATCGTCATAGCAGCTAAGATTTAGGATTATTGTAGATACTGAAAATGCTGGGAAAACAGGTTATTGACACATTCATGGATGTGACCAGACAAGACTCAACATACTATTTATAAATTCACCTACCAAACCCCTGGACTCTTTCAGACTGGTGATAAGTGAGTGTAGCTTAGGGTAAAAGTCAACCACTTAACCAGCAGCATTTATTTTAACTTCAGCATGCATCACACAACATCTGCACAACACAATCAGGTCTTCATTATACACATGCACATGCACGCACGCACGCACGCACGCACGCACACACACACACACACACACACACACACAAGCAAGAAATTCACAGCAGCATCTAATTACATTCTGACCTACACATTGCTGTTTACATGTCACTACCTCCTCGCCACAAAACTGGTGTGGAAAATATGTTCCACAGTATGTTTATGTATTTCAATCTGTTTATGTGTGTGCACACAAATATATTTGAATGTACGCCGCGTACATGAATATCCACAGACATACACCCACAGGAATCGATTCATATGCCAGTTTCAGGGCAGATCCCGTTATCAGCAGTGATTCAGTGTAAAATAATGCTTGATGGCTTAATAAATGCTTAGGACATTATTAATATATGCTAACGATGTACTACTTTTATTTATAGTCAAATTGAAGAAAATTCTTGTTGAGATATGTATATATACAACAACAACATACAATAAAGGGGAGAAACACCCAACAAAAGCATCCCGATCTTTTTTATTACCAGTTGTGCAGTAACAAAAGCCTCTCTAAAAAATGGACAGAGAATGTGATGCTTTAGGATTCTGTCTCTCTCTTTCACTCATCATCAGCGTAATGGCCATTCCCAAAATCCTTAGACATTCATTGAGACTGTCATTGTATGATTTTAAGCACTGCAATATTGCTCTGAATAATGTTTTTTTATTAAAATCATTTGCACTATATTAACCAAAACAAATATATATAGTAAACCGACAAAACAATAGGATTTTCACAAAGTTTACAAATCTCCCCTGAAAACAGATTTTAACAAACATTGCTTCATACACCCAGTGCCACCAAAACCACTCGATTATCCGGTCCCAATGATGAAGATTTACTACACAATCAATAGGGTCCAACAGGGTGCTGCATCTGTGGTGAAATCTGTAAAGACTTTAGCAAAGCACCCTTATCATTATTCAGAAGGGATGATGGAGTGAGAACTGTCTCTTTAATGAGCTCTGGTTGCAAGCCGGTTTAGTTCGGGAGCAAGGCAGTCCCAGCCAATTTAAAACAGTGGCAGAAGTGAATGTTCCTAGCTCACTATATCATTCTTTAATCTCCGCAGAGCGCTTTGTGACTTCACACGCTTGTTGTTTCATTATCAAATACGTTATATGCAACTCATTTCGCATGATCCCCCATTTTTCCATACCATATTTCACTATATAGACACAGAAAACATTATAACAATCGCTAATAGAGCTACATTGGATTTGTATCTCTTATGTACCCACCAGAAGCTCTAATTACGTAAAAAGTGTATGCTTGTTAGAGCCGCAGAGATTGTTTTTATTGTGATGGATGCTGTGCAGTTGTGGGCAGTGAAAATCAAACGCTTCTTGGTCATCACGATAATGAGCCATTTGCTTTCATTAGTTTCAAAAAGTGCTGGTGATTATATGTGATCTGCCTCATGTACCGAGGGTATCTGACAGGGTGTTTGTGTGTTCTATTGCCAAGGCTCCACTTAGCAAAGATTGAAGATATACTTCCTGATGTATTATACAACTTTAGGCTTTTCTGTCAAGTTGTGGAAATCAAAGTACCTATTTATGTAACATCACACTCTGAAAAAATGATTACTGATGTTGTTTGGCTTTATAGTAACACTGGCCCATTTAAGTAAATAATCATGGAAGAATATAACCTTGGAGATACACGCTCTATGCTACTTAATGTCACTTTGAATTATAGATATAGGTTAAATGTGCACCAGAATAGTTTTTGTTGCCATTTTGATACCGGGAATGGAAGACATTATGGGAATATGTGTCGCTTGCTTGTTTTTGGGACTGGAGAGGCTGTGTGCTTGTTTCACAATAATAATTTAGTTACCCTGGCATCAGGCTCTCCTTATTTCTTCCTTGTCTGATATCTATACATTTTTATTATATTTCTCCTGTAGCCATGTTATTACCACTATCATTTAAACATCCTCATATTTTATCTGATAGGCTCATTTTTACTCCATGTTCTGATTTCTCCCCACTCCTCATTTTTCTAGATTTTAGATAACTTCAAACACTAAAAAAAAATCTGTGTGTGATGTATCTATTCAAACACTAGATGGCCATCACATAAAATGAATCCATGCACCTGAGCTGAGCTGGTGAATATAAAGAAACATCTTATTTAACAGCTTATATTGACAGCTTATCAATATTTTGCACAGATTTCCCCAAAGCACTATAATATGTCCTATATTCTAAGCACAATTAGCTAATTAATTAGCAAATGCAGTCATTTCACATGCATTTGTGTAAATGTACAGTGGCATACTATGGAGCTTTGGCTATAAAATATAGTGTCTAGCAAACAACCATTCATTCATACATTCAAAATGTAACAAAAAATTTATTAAAAAGTGTTTCTGATATCACTTCCAAATACTTCAAAATGTAACAAAAAATTTATTAAAAAGTGTTTCTGATATCACTTTTTTTTTTACATTTAAGATGATTTTTAAAATTAAACTGTTTAAAACACAGTCTCTAAATATAAATGCTAAATCTATTTATTTGTTCTAAATATTAGTCCTAAATCTTACTTTAAAAACAGTCTAGAATTACTGTAAATAGCCTATTTAACTATTATGCAAACTGGACTGGGTGGAGTTAAGCTGAACCAAATGAAACAGGAAATTTGCAGATGAACTGAACTCTTGAAAGAGCTGACAGGAAGACAAACCAAATAGGACATAAGCAAATTTACACTGAAAAGGTGCTAGCCATCAACAGCCACACCATACATACCAGTTTCCTTTCCACCCACCACACACTCCCCCAAGTCTGATCTTTCCAACTGATCTACATGCCATCTCTCAGAGTAATTTTCTCCAATAATTCAGCCTCAATTTGCACTTGAAGAAATCATCAACACATCACTTGTTACAGACACCCTTCTGATCACATTTAAGAGGCCTTGAATGACCTCACTGCTAAAAATGGAAGCGGAAAATTACAGATCAACCATTCTACTCATGTTCTTGACAACATACTTGAACGAGCTGTTTTTAAGCAGGTCTTTTTCAGAACAACCTGTTGGAAGCCAATCGAGCCTCCAAAGTGTCCACTTCACGGGGACTGACCTGCTGTCTGTCACTAACAACCTGTGGCTGATGAGAGTTGCCTCCTGATCATCCATTCTTTTCAAAGACTCGTTCAAAACTGAAGAACTGGCTGCCTTTTCAGTGTGAATTTGAATGGAATCGGCCACACCACACAGGGCTTTACTGAATTAAAATGAAATACAATTCAACACAGGGAAATTAAGTAAAAAATGAAAACTCCACATATTTATATAAGTGGAATTTCAAAAATAAAAAATATGTCTATGATGCTTTGAATTTCAATTCTGCATCCTGTTTGCTACCTCAATTCAAATTCAGAAATTGAACTGGAATTGAAAAGGCATTGTCATTTAAAGTACAAATGGTGAACAACCCCAGTTCTCATTCTGCTACATCAGTGACAGTGAATTACCAGAAACTTGTTGGGCATCTCGGTCAGAGCTCCTTGTCATCCCAGCAAGCCCATGGATTCAGCACAACATGTTGTTACAAGTGGAATTGACCTGGGCTGACTTTCCTGCATGCACAATTAAACTGCAGATGATCCAGAATGTGATGGCTGATCTTCAATCATCCTAAGAAGGCCACTTCACACCATTTAGTCTCACTTCACTAGTTGCTAGTAGTTGCCTGTGCTAAATTAAAGCAGCTGCCCTGTCACTTTTATATAGAACAGTCACTGCATCTGTAAGCCTTCATCTAAACTCACAGTTGCAAGACAATGCTCCTTCACCTCTGCAGTCTGCAAGTCAGAGGCATCACAATGAGGCAATAAGTCATTTTCTAATATAATTTCTGCTGAACAGGTTGTACTAGGACTAAAGTCAAGTCAAGTCAAGTCAAGTCTGCTTTATTGTCAATTCTTCCACATGTACAGCACATACACACAGAGAATTGAAATTGCGTTACTCTCAGACCCTTGGAGAAGCCGCAGCGTGTGAACGCGCCGCCATCCTACAGTATAATCCTTAAAGTTACCTTGAATAAATCTTCAGCATGCAATGAGATCTGAAGTGCTCTAAATGCCTTAAAGAATTTTGCAGCAACTCTATCAGGTTTTTTTTTTTACTTTATTTTAAATGTTTTACTTTACCACATGATGCAATGCTGTGTTTTCTCCTTAAGGGCTCAAAGAAAATGAGTAAAAAAGAAATTACATTTACATTTAGTCATTTTGCCGACGCTTTTATCCAAAGCGACTTACAATTGGGGAATACATAAAGCGATTCTTCTTAAAGAGGCAAACAGACACAGGAAGTGCTTGAAATACCAAGTTTTAGGCATTGTTCAAATAAGTACAAGCTAGAAAATGGAAGAAATAAATAAAGAGAAAGAAATTTTTTTTTTTTTTTTAAGATGAAGTCAAGTAGCGTTTAAAGAGATGAGTTTTCAGCTGTTGCTTGAAAATTGTCAGGGATTCAGCATTCCGGATAGGGGTGGGAAGATTATTCCACCAGCCAGGAACGGTGAACGAGAATGTTCTGGAAAGTGATTTTGAGCCT
>NW_015555728.1:744461-744854 GCF_001515605.1 Sinocyclocheilus anshuiensis
TGGAGCGCTGTTGATCTTGTTGCGGAAGTATGAAGATTTGGCAGTATGGACTTCAGCAGAGAAAGATGAAAGCAAAGACTGATACATACTCAGGTCTGATGGAAAAATTACATGTAGTACTCAATAGTACATTAACTTAATAACATACAAAAAATACTTCTCCATAATTATAAAATTGCATTTATTGAGGGAAATGTGGAATAAAAAAATCATTTTATAGCATCCAATACTGTGTTTTTAGAATAACCTGCATTTCCAGACCTAACCACTAGAGGGACTAAGTATTTTGTGAACCCTCCTCTTCCCAGTACAGTTACAGAAGTGATGTGCCCGAAATGGCTCTGTAAAACAGACTACTCAAATGCATATTTAAAAAAAAAATAATACAGCAGG
>NW_015555728.1:744981-755526 GCF_001515605.1 Sinocyclocheilus anshuiensis
AAATGATTAAATCAGGCACAAAAAAAAAAAAAAAGAAGGGAAGTCAATAATGCAGTGCTAAAACATCAAACATTAATTATGAGCATTTACATAGAAAAGAATAAACGTTAAGTACACTGACCCTCTTCCTAAAGAGCAAAACAAACATGGCCAGACTGTTTAGAGCCATATGTTTTGGATGCTCAGGAAAGCATGCTTTTGTGCCAGTATCATTAAGATATAACATTAATCAGACATTCAATCTAATGGCAATCATTACTGAATTAGATTTTGACATGCCACTTGCAAATGAAAATGTGCAAATACATGGACAAAAACAGCTAGGACTGAAAATAATATAAAAAAGAGACATCCAGCAGAATGTAATTCTGACAAAAACGGATGCAGAGGTTTTTTAGTTTGCACATTTGAGATGCTTTAAGCATGTTTAGTAAGTCACTCTGCATAAGGGTGCCTGCTAAATGGCTTGCATGTTAATGACTGAAATTTACATTTAAGCCAATGAAAGGCAATTTACAGTGAATTACATAAATATTCCCAGCATGGGGCAGCTTTATATTCTTCTTAATCAGGGAGCATCGTAAAGTAGAATTCATGAAGGAAACGTTCACCCATACCAACTCCGATCGTGTAACCCAGTTCTTTTACAAAATGCCAATCCAAAATAATGATTTGCGAGGTCAAATAATTATCATACTTCATCTGTGGAACTACAGAATCACTGTAGTTAGTTTAATTTTAAGTGTTAAAAATAACCGATAATTTAAGAAGCAGCAGGAAGCTGAGAAGCATCGCATGTTCAAGCTATTTTCTTCCGCTGCGCCTGTGCCAGATCTGATTTGTGAACTGGCGAGTGTGAATATGAAACCAATTCCCACCTGCCAGTCAGCAAATGACATTGTATTGCCCACTGTGAAATGGTTCTGAAAAGTATGAATTCATTAAAATTGCATTTAAAAATGCTGCTAACATTACAGTAGATGCTCTTTAGTATCCAAAAACTGTACGCTGCTGTGAATAAAAAGCAATTATTTGTGCATATGTGCATTTGAATGCAGGCAGGCGTATTTAATTGCAGGTGTGACAGGTATTACAAGAGCATGCTTTGTATTAGCATGCTTATTTTGTTCCGGAGGACGTGAGTGTGCATTTGGTATGGATATTTGGTATGAATATTTGAGATGTGCATATAAGCGTGTATGTGTCTCTTTTCAATACCGCACTGTCACTGGTGATCTTCTAAGCCTGTGATGCTGAGCCTGGCCCTGGAAGCAAGAGGATAATAGCAGCTCTGTGGGGCTGTGGAGGAGTCAGAGGATGGGATGAGTCTCCTACTGGGTCTCCTCCCTCTCTCAGGAAGACCTCCACTGGCTGATCTCTCCCTGTTCACAGCCCCATCTGGAGCCATCAAACCCATAGGGCCCAGTGAGCTGCCATCAAAAACCAACCTCAACACATCAGGCAAAACCAGTCACACATCATTAATACACTGACCATGTTTACGGTACTTCGTCATACAATGCAGAATGTAAAAGGGACTCAAGCTTGAAATTAAAAAGTGTGTGTATTAGATCCAAAATCTCCAGAGTTATGCTTTGAGCAAAGTCAGTAATGGAGGAAAACAATCATTATATACCATATTCATGATTCTGTACCTGGAACAAATGCTTTGTGTATATTTTTCTCATCGCATCTGAGCCCTACCCCTGAACACCTCACAAAAACCTATGCAAAACACTAGATTTAAATATAAGCATGATTTGGCTGATTTATAAGCCTTTATAAGGTTCAACTCACTAGTCGGTGTTCAGCAGGTTTTATTAAATTAGTGAGGACACACACACACAGAATAACACAATTCACTTTTAAGCAGCACAGTGTTAGTGGATCACTATAGCAACAAATTACACTGTTTAACTCCACTTCGAACTTCTAATGCATAATTTAAAAGTTTAGACTGTCCTGTCAATCACAAAAGTTCATAATGTTTAAATAAATTAAATTTTCTCCATAGTGGACCCATTGCTACTTCTCTTTTCTGTAGCCTTCCACTCAATATTATTTCATTTCCTTTCCTATATTTCATTCAATTTCTTTCCTTTCTCTCTTTACTTTTATTTATATCTAATTCTTTCCATTCACATAATTTCATTTTCTTTCTTTCCTTTGTTTTTATTTTCTTTCCTTCACTTCTTCCCTATAATTTTTTTCTTTATTTTTTTTAATTTCTCTCATTTCGTTTCTTTTCCCTGATTTTATTTCATATTTTACTTTAGCTTTCCTGCTTCTTGCTTCATACACAACATGCAAATTAGTTTTGCTTGAGGAGAGTTGTTTTAAACAAAATTTCACTGTCAAGTATGTAAATTGTTTTGCACACACACTCAATCTTTCTGGTCCTGAAACTCTGCCTAAAGCTCCATAACTACTCTACAATACACCTGGCTTATTTGAACATTTTGTTTTTAAACTTTTGTAAAATAATAAACAAAAATCTGCTTTTGACATACAGTATATTCAGTAATAATGCCTCAGTCTGTTTCACAACATCATCCCATGAGAAATTAAATAACTCATATACAACACAAGTTGTTTTATTTTTGAGAGGTTCAAATTCACCCTATGCTAGTTAGTACTTAATCAGCAGGCTTGACATTTCGACATAATTAAAGGGTGCTGGAGACCAGCAATAGCCACACTGCTGGTCGATACGATACTGGAAAAAGAAACACCAGAAAACTTTGTAAGACTTAATTTACTCTTAGAAGAAAGATAGACTCTTTATGTCTCTCAGTACTTTTTTTCTGGCATGTTGTCAACTGCTGAATGTGCCTGTAAAAAGAGCAACATTCTTTCCATGTAACTGTAATCCATTTCATCTCTGTCTCAGCTTAGACAGGATAGCAAGTCTCTGATGGCACTACAATGACCCACATACATGACCTGAAAGTGGCATTCTGTCGAGCTAAGGAAAAAGATTTTCAGCCTTTAGCAGCTAATTAAAGTCTCAACTAACACCTTTCACCTCGCAAATGAGGACTAAAGAAAAAAATATTTGAATTAAAAATCAAATAAACTGTAAGGTTGCAATGCAATTAGTAAAGACGGTCTCGCTGCTGGAGAACACTAATTAGTCTCAATAATCCAACAGGTTTGAGTCTCGGTCTGAGGGCAATTTATCACAGACCTTCCAATCAGTATCACAGCATCTCACACAGGTTTTCAGACTATAGCAGTTGCCAGTCAAAGGTGCCTTCATTAAAGGCTCCGTTATTAAATGGTGATGATACTTTTTGAGATCAAAACAGCTTTTTTATAAAGAGAAAGTGATAAAAAGAGAAATGTGGAATTTAATAGTCCCTAGAAGCAATTCAGTGGGGTCAAAGACACAACAAAGGACTAAGACAGACAAAAAGGTTAATGGAACCAATGTTAGCAAAAAAGCACAGGACAATTTTGTGAGTCTCATCTGAATTGGCTGCGGAAGGAAAATCCTAAGAATACGTGCTAAGAATAAGTCCCCAAAGGAACAAATGACTAGAAGACAAACACTAGCAGGTCTGGACAAGAGCAATTCCCACTCATCTTATAAAGCTAACGAAAGAAGATCAAAATCATTTAATAAATTCCAGAGCAAATTTATGACTATGCACATTTAACCTCTTAAACACTTTGAGAAAGTTCTGTCAAATTAAGTGTCAACTCAATTAAAACTCCAAAATATAAATATTGTGTTTGTTCAGAGCTACAAAACTTGAGGAAAATATTATATGTAAATGTTACAGTCCCATAAAAGAGCCTTCACATAAAATTAAAATGAACTGATTTAGTTATTGCTTTGCTTTATACTAAACAGGGGGATGCACAGACATTTTCATGTGGTCCTGTGTTAATGAATCTCTTCAACTCGACAGGCTTTCACTGTGAGGCCTGAGTTATTCTGGCACCAATCTCCCTCTGCATGAATTTTTTGTCAGACTAATAAGGACTGTGGCGGGATATGAAGACCACTAATTGGCCTCTTTGAACGATACAAGACTTTCTGCCGTTGGAGAAGATGAGTTGATTAGGAAATGTAAAATGACCGATACAATAGTTATTTAAATGTGGTGACATTCCTTTTACCTTCATTATGAAAATTGCATTGTTTTGCAAATGACTTCCTGCAAATATGCAAATATATTTCATTTCTGACAATTATTTGTCATAGTTACAAACCTCTGCAGATGGCCAGTCACTGTAGATCACAACGCACCCAAACACATTTACTTAGCCATCTAAATTGGGACATTCCATAGACTTCTACTGTTTTTATACGAAGCTAGTTATAAATACTATAACCTAACCCTGACAAAAAACTTTTAAAACTGCATTTTTACAATAAAAAACCTGATTTACAAATGAGGACATCTCCAAAGAGGTTTTGCCAGATTTAGCTTACTTCTGAGTACAAATTTGTCCCTGATACGTGGTTAAGTAGGTAAACACACAAGTGTAGTATTAACAATCAAACCAAGGGATGTGTGCACATTAAAATTATGACAATAAGCGATAAGCTGATAATTATTTATGCTAATGCCAATAAACAATAAAATTTTAAACTACATTGTCTAAATAAAAACAACAACAAAAACACTAAACTAAAATCACTTCAAATGCTACAAGTGAATGTGCAATAAATATTAATGTAGTTATGCAGCATATTATAATGTATAGTATGAACAACTGATATTCAAGATTTTCATTAAGTTTAACTTTAAGCAATAGCAAATGTAATCAAAATATAAAAAAACAGGAAGTGAACAATTAAATATTCAATATTGGGTAATTTATATCCAACATGCACTCATGCATATGAATTCAATAACAAATAAAAAATTGCGGCAACTGGCCATGGGCCTGGACTTATGTTTATTGTTACAAATAACCACTATACAAGAAATAAGAAAAATGCCTGTAAATGATAAAGAACCTCTAAAGTCTTTAAAAAGATATAGAAACATTATAGCTATACTCAAATATAAGAAGGTAAAGTAATTCCTGCCATATTATAGTTATACTTTCTTCTACAGAATTGAATAATGTTTAACTGCAAGTAAACTGCAGATAGAGCTATGAATTAACATCTAATAACAACAAATATCTGTATCTTGGCACAATTTACAGGATGAATCTATTTTTATAGTATGGCACCCCTGATCCCTGAGCTGAGTGCAACTATGCTAACAGAGCAGAGGAGGAAATGCCACACTCGCTTGACATAAATTTTACATTAGTTCCCTGTGCCAAATGTGTTACCAAGGCAACCTGGCAATTAGCGGATCATAGGAATAGCGCAATAAAAGCAGCACTGCTCTGTATAAATATAATGGTGTTTATTACAGTCTTACTCCCTTTGACCGCTATAAAGGGGCCATCCACACTGAAATGAATAGATGCATCAACCCTGGGGCACTCCAGCCATTCGGAGATGGGAAATGCTAATGTGGAGGGCTGGTTGAGGCAGGAGTCACATGCTTTGCATTTTTCTATCATCTCAACGAGGGTGATGCTATGAAATGGTCTGGGCAAGCTCTGTTAGATGTGCCTGAGCTGGGGGTAAATACTGCCAAGATAAAATTAATCTGCCACAAATGTGCTGATTAGTTGGTTTGTTGGCCGTTATCGATGCACCATCATCTCTTTAAAGACAATCTGTTGTGCCATTGTATAATGGGATAAATGGGTTGTTTTAAGGGTAGAGACTCTAACTAAGCTTATTACATTTATTCACATAATTTATAGATTGAGGTAAATGCATGTTTTTAGCTTTTGTTAATCAAATGCACAAATTGTGCAAAAATTCTGATTATGACTGTGTGCATTTTTAAATAAAAATTATGTTGTGTCTGAGGCCATCCTAGCAACAGGCTCCCTAGGTCCCTGCGGTGACTGGGTTTTGAGAAAAAAAGCTTTTATCAGAAATGCACACAGGCAGGAGTGTGAGCTCTTTAATCCGTCCTGGTTTCTGTTAGGCTTTTTCAGCTGTCAGAGACTCTCCCTCTCCAGAGGCCAGTCAGCTTTACCAGAGGGAGGACCTTTCCAATTCACGCCTGTTATATTATCTAATGCCAAGGGACAGTGATTTGAGACCTAGGCACTAGGGTTATTCTGCAGTCTTGTGTTGAAGATGGAAATAAGCTTTTACAGGACTTACATGTGCACATTCAATACAATTTGTGCACAAATATTTAATTTCCACTTTTCTCTCTTCTACTGTAAGGACAAAAAATCTGGGTTACAGTGAGATACTTACAATGGAAGTGAATTGGGCCAATCCGTAAACTGTAAAATACTGTTTCACAAGACATAAACAATATGTATGTAAACATGACTTTCAGTGTGAAAATCACTTATTAACCTTTTCTGTGTATAGTTATATTCAAATGCCATGACAATGTTACACCTAAAACAACCGTAAAAATTATAAGAATAACATTACAGCGCAAATTATACACAAATTTGAATAGAAGAGTAAATTTAAGCATTTCTGCTTTTAAATCCTGTAAAAACTGGCCCCATTACTTCCATTTTAAAGGACAAGTCTAAATAATTTTTTTGTGGTAATCAACATTATGCCACAGATGTTGTTGATTGAGCTTATTTTGTACTGGACCTGAACATCCTTTAAAGCTAATTAGGGTTGCAACCTTGCCCAAGCACAGATAAGACTTTTCTGAGGTGACTAGAAGTGATGGAATCACTACAGTTTAGCAGTATTCAATAATTTAGACAAATTTAAAAAGCATGTGAACTCTAGTGACATATCTGTAACTGTAGTGAGAAGTGGACTGTAAACGTGCCGGGCGATATGTGCGACTGTTGCTATAACAACCAAAGTAAGCCACATCCACCAGGCTTAAAGCCCTGTGGTGGCAGCACAAAATCAGCCCCCCAAGGTTGTAATGGATAATTCCAAACTCTGATCTGTTCCTATTTCAGTTGCCCAGCATAATGCTGTTTAAGACTGCCTTAACACCAACCGGGCACAAGATGGATTTTCTGAATATTTACGAACAAGAGAGTCGTAAACCAGTCTTTGTAGTCAAACACAATGGGACACATATCTGGTGATTCCAGGGTAGAATAACTTGACTCAGACTGTGAATGTACAGGGATATAAAATGACTAAGTGCACATGTACACTTTATGCTTAACATTTTTAAACCTGAAGTCCACATGGATTTCATCAGGACTTAAAGAGCTTGTAAACACTAAAGTACAGAATATTGATTGGGAATTTCTATACTTTAGCATACTATAGCACTATCCCTCTGAACACTTCCCACTGAGAAAAACCCATATAAAGAAACAAAGATATATAAATGATTCAGTTTCCAAGCTACAGTTGCCAAGGTTTGAATTCACACATTCTCATCAGCCTTCTTTGATTCAAAACCATGTTACAGAACAATTACCCAGTTTGAGTAGTTGTGTTGGCACGCACACGCTCCTCACTGTTTGCACTGCCACTTAATGCTTAATGTCTGGCCTGCCGAGCATGAAAGCAAACTTCCTCTGAGTTGGGATATAAAACAGTAAAACTCCTCAAGGTGACTGTTGGAGTGTTAGAATTAAAATATACACTATGAAAGTACATGTACATTAACAAAGACACATTTAAGTACACAGGGCTCCAAACAAAAAAAATCACTTAAGGAGCCATTGTTTCCTATAAGAAATAAATATAGGCGCCAAATTATTTTTTTAAGTGCCACAGAATAAACGCATTTTATTGTTTTATTTTTTTAAACACCTCAACATTTCAGTCATACTGTCATGTGTTTATATCTCCCCTCCTGTTACAGCATCAGCATTTTAAACAATATTGTAGATATCTTGGGAACTAAGGTTCACTTAAAATAGGAACTAAACATCTTTTCCAACTTGAGAACTATATACAGTCACAAAAAACTGTTTATTACACAGAATCTGTGCCAATATCATGGTCCATAACTATGTCAGCATCACTTGATCCTTGAGTGTAGTTTGGGCTCCTCCTCAATGCATCCTCTGTTCCCTTTCGATACTACACTCGTACTGCGTCTTGCTAGACGCATATGGGAAAAAGCCTTTTTTTCTCCTGAACTGAAGCCTTTTTTCATTCACGCAGTGAAACTGCACGGCCATTGGTTCATGCAGTGTATTAAAAAACGAACCAATGGCTAGGCAGCGAGGCTGCACGAGCCTATGGCGACGAAGCCCGCCAAGCCCGCCAGAATGGGCGGGGCATCTGGCTATATAAGCGGGCGTTCGCCACAGGATTCTCTGATTTCTTCTCCTTCAGAGATGACTCTACACTCATCGCTGATCCTGAAAGCCTGCGCGCCTCAGCATCGCAGCAGTTCCGGTCCTGTTCCCCTGCCGCCATCCGGCGATACTGAAAGAAATTATTTCTAGCTGGTAAGCCCTAAAAGAGCAAATTCTAGCGACGTTGTTGCAAATGTCGCGCTGCGAGTGTGGCTCGTGCAGGGAATCTTGCACGATGCAGAAGGGCAGTGAGTGCCGTCACCTGTCTGGGTAGCCCCCATGCAGAGACTGCTCGTTCACTGAGACGGAATGCTCTCGTCGGAGAGGGAAACAGCGGAGTCAGGGAATAAGCAACCGGGTTGACTGATTGCTTCGATCTGTGTCTTGCACGTAAGGATCAATGTCCCTCTTTACATCGAGTGGCTCTATCCTCCTAAGTAGATCGGAGCAGATGCTGCCACTGGTAGCTTCTAATTGTTGTGTGTCACTATGACTGCGCTCACAGACACGGGCTGCTCTTACCACGAAAGCAGTCTGCCCCTGTTCATTCGCGGAAGGCGGCCCCGCCTCCCCGCTCTCATGTTTCTCTCCTCCCAGTTACCTCGGAGGAAGCAACGGCGAGCTTGCGGGTTGAGCGATCAGGCTTGAGCAATTTCATGACGGCACACATCATGCGTGCTTGATCTGAGCTCAATCCTCCTGGGCGATTTGGAGCAGAACGCTGTCACCAATGATTCAATATCGCTGACAGCTTTGTATTTGAACGTGCCTCTCGCCTGGGCCACGCCCACGCTGAGGCTGCGCTGCTGAGACAGACCGCTCTTACAACGAGAGTTCATGTCTCGCTCTGCTTTGCTCACGGCTCGACTTCTTCAATGAAGACGGCCCTGCCCCCTCCCCTCATCCGCTACGAGTGGATTTGAGAGAATGCGCGCAGCATTTTTGATCTGCCAGAGTGTTTACACATAAAGATCATCAAAACTTCTCTTCTAACGAGTGGTTTGATCTTTTTAGGTGGATTAAAAGAGAATGCTGTCACTAATGATTATCATTCACAGCTTCAAATTTAACGCATCTGTGCCACACCCACGCTGAGGCTGCGCGCACGGGGGTTGACTGCTCTGCTATGAGAGCATTAAATCTAGCGAAGCATTTTTTTGAAAGCATTTTCAGGGAAAGCAAATTTCCTCTTCTGAGTGTGGGGTCCCCATACGGCGACCAGCCTCTCAATTTAATCCAACCCCTTGTCACATGGGCTGAGGCCTGTCGGGCCATCCCTGTAGTGCCAATCTGGGTGTTGGAGATAATACAACGAGGTTATTCACTGCAATTCGCTCGGATACCCCGCGATTCAGCTGCGTTTCCCACTTCAGCTTAGAGCAAAGACGCACACGTTCTCCGCTCAGAGGTAATGAATTTGCTGGAGATAGGAGCCGTAGAAACTGTTCCCCCAGCACAGAGCGAGTCAGGCTTCCACAGCCGCTACTTCCTCGGCCCCAAAAAGGGATGGTGGCCTCCGGCCCATCCTCGATCTCAGACACCTGAATCACGCCATGAAAAGGTCGTTCAGGATGGTCAATGGACTCAGGGTCAATTTTGCCAAGAGCTCATTGTTCCCCAGCCAGCGAATATCGTTCCTGGGAACAATTTTCGACTCAGCCCAAATGAGAGCTGTAGTCACGTCGGAACTCGCTCTGGCCATACGGAGGCTGGCGACCTCCTTCGAGATTGGTACCACTCGCCCTCTCAAAGCGTTTCAAAGGATGCTGGGCCTCATGGCGGCGGCATCGCCAGCGCTACAGTTGGGTCTGCTTCATATGCGCCCCCTTCAGCGCTGGTTGAAACCATGGGTTCCCATCCCATGCGTGGCATCACGGACACCTGTAGATCAGGGTGCGTCAGGCCTGTGTAACAGCCCTGGCCCCCTGGAAGAACTCCCGCTGGAAGTCTCTTCACTCTGGTAGAGCGCTTCTTAGATTGGGCTCAACTCAACCTGCGCTCACTGAGAGCAGCACATATACCTAGGCGCAAATTGAACCAAGGAGCGGACATGCTATCAAGGAGCAATGTCCCCTCGGGGGAGTAGACGCTCCATCCGCAGATGGTTCAGAAGATCTAGGAGATCTTCGGCGAGGCCGAGGTGGACCTCTTCGCCTCAGAAGACAACTCTCACTGCCCAATTTATTTCTTAAAACAATGGGATGCTCTGGCCCACGACTGGCCCAACACACGTTTATATGCTTTCTCTCCGATCGC
>NW_015555728.1:755554-756248 GCF_001515605.1 Sinocyclocheilus anshuiensis
GAGCTTCGGCGAGGCCGAGGTGGACCTCTTCGCCTCAGAAGACAACTCTCACTGCCCAATTTATTTCTCAAAGACCAGGGACGCGTTGGCCCATGATTGGCCCAAACTCCTTCTTTATGCTTTCCACAGGTAATCAGGCGAGTAAGGGAACAAAAACACAAGGTTTTCCTGGTGGCCCCCCTTTGGATGAACCAGCTGTGGCTATCAGAGCTAACTCAGCTCTTGATAGCGGCCCCTTGGCTGTTCCGCTGAGACAGGATCTCCTCTCTCAAGCGAACGGGACAATATGGCATCCTAAGCCCGACCTATGGTCCCTGCACTTCTGGCCGCTCGACAGGAGCCTTCGAGACTCCCAGAGCGAGTCTTAAACACAGTTTCATAGGCTAGAGCCCCGTCTACGAGATGCCTCTACGCCTTAAAGTGGTCTTTTTTCTCCGCTTGGTGTCTAAACCACGGCAAAGACCCTCATACTTCTGATTTGACAGAGGTATTGTCATTTCTGCAAGAGCTGCTGGATAAGGGATGCTCCCCATCCACGCTCAAAGTCTATGTGGTGGCTATAGCGGCCTCTCATGCCCCTATTGATGGCCAATCGGTGGGCCCGCTTTCGAGCCGCTACAGTCTGCCAACATTTGTCGCTATCGCTGAAGACTGCTCTGCTTCTAGCACTGGCATCAGTAAAGCGAATAGGGGA
>NW_015555728.1:765140-765989 GCF_001515605.1 Sinocyclocheilus anshuiensis
TCTATATTCTTTTCCCCCGAGCGCTCTGATCCCACAGGCAATCAGGCGAGTGAGGGAACAAAAACACAAGGTTTTCCTGGTGGCCCCCCTTTGGATGAACCAGCTGTGGCTATCAGAGCTAACTCAGCTATTGATAGCGGCCCCTTGGCCTGTTCCGCTGAGACAGGATCTCCTCTCTCAAGCGAATGGGACAATATGGCATCCTCGGCCCGACCTATGGGCCCTGCACCTCTGGCCGCTCGATGGGAGCCTTTTAGTCTCCCAGAGCGAGTCTTAAACACAATTTCGGAGGCTAGAGCCCGTCTACGAGATGCCTCTACGCCTTAAAGTGGTCTTTTTTCTCCGCTTGGTGTCTAAACCACGGCAAAGACCCTCATACTTCTGATTTGACAGAGGTATTGTCATTTCTGCAAGAGCTGCTGGATAAGGGACGTACCCATCCATGCTCAAAATCTATGTGGCGGCTATAGCAGCCTCTCGTGCCCCTATTGAGGGCCCATCGGTGGGCAGAAACAGCGCGGTCATCCGCTTCCTAAGGGGTGCCAGGAGGCTGAATCCGCCTCGTCCCCCTACCGTCCCTTCATGGGATCTGCCCACTGTGCTGAGGGCCCTGAAGGGCCCCCATTTTACAGTCTGCCAACATTCGGTCACTGTCGCTGAAGACTGCTCTGCTTCTGGCACTAGCATCAGTAAAGCCAATAGGGGACCTGCAGGTGCTCTCCATTAGCCCTGCCTGCCTGGAATTTGGGCCTAACGAATCTAAGGTCATCCTAAAACCAAGGCATGGTTACGTACCAAAGGTGCTCTCCACATTCAGAGCACAGGTCATTACGCTCTCCACGCTTCCTC
>NW_015555728.1:766245-812746 GCF_001515605.1 Sinocyclocheilus anshuiensis
CTGGCAGAGAGCCCTTGGCCGTATCACGCTCAAGCTCTCTGGCATTAGGTCACCTGTTAGCTCTCGACCCCTGGGTGTTGAAGTTAAGGAGTACTCTGGAACGAATAACCAGGCCGGGGTGTGACCTAGCCATTGGTTCGTTTTTTAATACACTGCACGAACAAATGGCCATGCAGTTTCACTGCGTGAATGAAGAAAGGCTTCAGTTCAGGAGAGAAAAGGTTTTTTCCCATATGCGTCTAGCAAGATGCAGTACTCGTTCCCGTATCTCAGGGAACCGAGGTTACGTTAGTAACAGAGTACGTTTGTACAGTAGAAAAACCATTACGCCTATGGAATAAACCCCGAGGTTACGTTAGTAACCGAGTACGTTTTTCTTCATTAGTAACATGCAATATAGGAGGTATTTTATCTTTAGGTTCTTGCATTCTTTCTTATGTAGACAACAGGTTAAGAAAAAATATGAATATGCATATATTTAGCAAAATGCTCCTCTTTATAGTTATAATGAGCTTATGGACGCCGAATGGTTATTCTAAGGGGTAAATTATGTTGTTAGAAGCTTTAAACATTTTCCGCAGTTTGAAACACTGAATGAGCGATTATGTGAGACATTTCAGTAAGTTGTACTGTAGGCTACCTTTTGATGTCCATTCATGTTTATTTCGTACTATAGTAGTAAAGAGAAAGATATGAGGGGATCACATGCAGCTTGAACCAAGGTGCTAAAGCAGTCGCTCATGCCGCATTAAAGAGTGCCAAAACGGTATTTATTGTTTGAATTTCATTATGAATTTGGCAGAATTTTAAAGCTGATACTTTGTTTATTAAAAGGTAAAAGAGCACAAAGCTCATTGCTATTATTGGACCGCAAGTGCACTACAAATAATATGAAGTTCACACATTAACAGAACAAAGCATATAGACAAGAGATCTTGATAACAAGAAGCCATATTAGTATTGATTATAAAACGAGAATTGTTAACGACATTGCTAATGTCCACACAGCTAACAGCTTTACCTGATGTAGTTTGTTCAAAACACTGCTTTTCAGCACTTTTACTTCACACGTCTCCGTCATTTTCGATCTCTCTCATGCCGCAATAACTGGAGCTGCTTTTAGCAGGTGTGCCATCAACGCTGCTGTTCGGCAGAGATGAGGACTGTTTTTCCTCTAAAACTTTGATGTGCATCATCTCAGTTTATTACGTCAACATAACAAAAGATGTGAACGCAAAACTATCAGGAAAAAAGGCATTACATGCAATTTTTAAGTCATAACGTAAATTTATATAGTCGCCAGTGGCGATCTCAGCAAAAATATCACTCGCAAATTAATATTTTTGGTTGCAAATGCCTGGAGCCCTGCTATACAAGATCAATTTCACTCATCACAATTTATAATGCAACACAAGTACATGCTACATTCTCAGAACTTTGTTTCTCGCCTTGTGTCTCCCTAACACCATTTGGTGACACATTTGTTCTAATTTGATTTTTTTTTTTATCATGGTTCTCCAGCAGGTGCCTTGAGACAAAAAAACTCTTTATTAAACTCATCTAAACGTCTAACATTTCAGAAGAAATTTATGCTAGATGACAAATGGATGCAGAATTTACAAACATGCACATTGTTCAAGTGAAAAGCGAAAAATTGGATATGGGCAGTCTAGATGTGTCAAAGTTGATAAAAGTGTGATTCAAAAGATCTATATGATACACAAAGCAGAGATGTTTCTATAGCAACATGACCACAAATAATTTCACACCCACCCACATAAAGACAATACTGTTAATACGAATGTAGTATTTAACAACAGAGCTTAGGCATGAATCACCAAGTAAACACTTACTTTATGGATTTGTAATATATATTTTTCCATTTAAATACACTGTGGATGAGAGTAAACTTGCCAAATGATTGTTTTTACTTCAGAGGGCACTGATATACTCTAATATCAGCTTGTCTTAAAATTAGAGCTTTTTTCAGACATGCATCAAGACTTCAGATATTCTTCATTATGTTAAGTAAATTTCCCATGTAGTGTATTTCCATTATTTTTATCCATTAATAAATGTAATACTTTTTTAACATATGTATAAATTGCGTACATTTTTAATATTCACGACTGCATTTCCCAAAAGAATTGTTAGCTAACTATGGTCACAGGTTTCACTGAACTGTATTGGTAACAATGGAACTTGTGACCATAGTTGCTTTTGGGAAACACACCCCAGAACAGTACTGAACGGAAACTTGTTTGTGACCGTGGCCTTAAGAGTCATTTAATATAACAGTGGAAAAAATATTTTCAGTTTGCATAAAATACTTTGTATACGCTACTTAAAAATGCTACTCTGCTACATTTCAGCAGCCTAACTTCAACTGCACTTAAGACTAAGTAGCTAGTTAATCACTCCATCTCTATGATTGCAGTTTTCACCTGTTTGTGTCAAAGCATGTGCTTTGGTGTGTGTAGCGCAGGTCTCAACAATAAAGTTTTTTTTTTTCTTTTTTTTGCTGGCCAGTCATGCCTGTAGTTCAGATTTTTACTTGCTTTCAACAACAACAACAACAGATTGATTAATAGCATGTGTTTTTATATTTTCTAGACAAAATTTGCAACAAGCTCCATAAATTCACAAACACCATTTTTGCTGACAATTGATGTTACACTATGCAAAACATTACTGTAGTTTTAAACACATTCGTACTGATGCTTTCAAGACTATCACTTGTCAACTGTGATCTAATTTGTTAGTAAGGTTTAATTTGAATAAATCAGCAGAATTTTCAACAATGCAGAAAACCAAACCAATATGTCTGCAAGGCACAAAAATGGATGTACAAGATCAATGTATGTAAAACTTTGTGACAGCGCAGGAGTAGCTTAAAAAGGCAAGTGACAGTTTTGTCAATGGGCAAAACCCCCTTACACTGACTTCCTTACACTGTCCAAAACAGAAAAAATTCTGAATATTAAAAAAAAAAAAACTTATTTTGGAAAAATTGAATATCTATTCCTCTAGCTAATTCATTCAAACTGTGCAACTAGAGCTTGCATAAAAGTTGCTAAATAATTTGTCTTCGATGTATAACAGATGGTTTATAGCGTGCTTCAGGGCACGCTCATGTGCTTAGCAACAACTGACCCACTGAGTTTCCCCAATCGACTGTTATAGACTCTAAATCAGCCAAAATGAGATGAAACATCAGGGGGTTGGAGTTTCCTTGCTGGAACTGCAACATGCCTGAAATCTTTGACTACAGAAATGTGAACCAAAATGCGATTTCCCCCCACTTAGCACAGATTATTCTATAGCCTGGCTCAACAAAACATTTTATGTCAGACAACAACAATGTTTTCCAAATGGAACATGGTCTTGGGAGAACACCTGATTGTAGTACATATCTAGGCAACAAAAGCTGCTCACTCTCTCTCTGCCCATCTTGTCTCACTCCATGCTTCTATTCTGTGCATATGAAAGCATCATCATCATAAAAACCCTTTAGTGGTCACAACGTGCTACACATGCTACCCTGAAACTTTCCACTGACATCCTCCGAGGCAGAAGGGAACCTTTAGATTGCCACCTGCTTAAACCAGACTCTTTCCTGTACCCCTCTCTCCATCTCTGTGTGATCCCATATCCTCGTTCTCAGGTCTTCCTCCCTTCCATCAGCGGTCCCTCCCCTGCACCTTCCCCCCTTGCTCCAAATTCAACAAACTGAGAAGAACGGAGCACACACAGATGCTCTTCTGCTTCTTACCGCTGCTTGTGAGGCCAGTGCTGACCTCTTGGTAGACCCTTTTCTGGAGCTCAGTCTCTTCCAAGACTCGGAGAAGCGCCCTCTGGTGGAGGGGCGCCCGGGCCCCTGTGCCTCCTCCCTTGTGGAGTTGACTTTGAAGCCTTCTCTCCTCCCTTCCCACTTTCTTTTAGTCATAACTTTTAAGGTTTCCTTAACAAATCTAGAACGAAAGCCACGGAAACAAGGACCCCTACACTGTGATGTTTCGTCTTCTTCTAAAACTATTCCTGAGTGTCAGGGCATCTCTTCTGAACAGAGAAGCGAAAGAAATGGAGGGAGTTTGGCTTCTACACCCTGTTGCATGTGGTCCTGTTGCTTCAGTTAATGTAGGAGGCTTCACCCGTAGAAAAAACACCTCAGAAGGAGAGAGACAGAAAAAATTTGTAGTCGGCACAGCTCCGCCTGCAAGGTTCCTCTCCTGGGCTTAGTCTCCTGATGTCTTCAAACTGAGCGGGCAAAGGCAAAGCGAGTTACTCTGGAACTGAGCTCTCATCCTCACGCTCTCTCCCCACCCTCATTCACACACTCTCCCTCCCTTCCTCCCTCCCTCCCTCTCCACTTGTTATATCTCCCTCTCTCATCTGCTTCGCTACCAGAGTTCACAGCTCACGTGTCGCCCGCTCTCGCTGTTCAGCGTTTGTGGAGATTAAAGAGTTATTCAGAACAGAAGCTGAGGGTTTCTACAGGTTCCCCCTCTCTTTCTCCCCTGTGGTCCCACACTGGTTTTAATCGACACAAGAATGCAAGCTTCACGTCAGCAGGGTCCCACACGCTCTCCAGTACAAAACTCTTACTACTTTGGGATTTCAAAACCTAAGAACTTTTATTACAGCTAACGTGAATGGCAATTCACCAAGATCTGTACATCTGCCCTTTCTACACAGTCATGTTTCACGACCGGTGGAAAACAGACCTACTTTTTTATGTAGATAGAAAATGAGGAATCAACTTCCTCCTGCTGAGCAGATAAAAATACAAATCAAAGCAGTGAATTCAGAAATTGAAACATTTTGAATTAGATCTAGGCCTACAAATGCAACCACACAAAATCAGTAAGTCTGAACTGTTATGATATAGTGATACTAATAACTGCAAGATAAACAGATTTGCGATCAAAAACCTGACAAACCTTTCATCCCATTCACACCTCTGACATATTGTACATTGTGATAAAACCTCCATAAGACCCACCCACTCACAGTTGCCAAGGTTACCACAAGAAAACAGCAGACCAACACAGCTGGTAGTTCATTAGCATTCCAGTTTATATCAACAATTTAATATATATATATACTGAAGCAAACATGACAGAATATTTAAGAGATGAAATTATTGCATTTGAAACTACAAATCAAAAAAACATCAAAAATAGAGATAATTGGGATTCAAACAAGAAAAATTTGTCAGTATTGTTTCTGTAAAATGAGACTCATCATTCAATTTACAGCTGAAGGTTCTGGTGATGGCTCATGGATAATCCAACAGACTTCTAATCTGATTAGCAGTAAGAAAGTAACACGTTTCTAAAGGCTTTTCGACAAGTTTAATTAAAAGTTTAAGCGAGAGGACCTGAAAGAAAAGTCGCGGCATGTAACCTTGTGTAAAGCCCACAGCATACTGAGTCATCACCCTTGAAGTAAGCGTGGTATTTTATTAAAAAAAGCTGCTTGTTAGATCTGAGAAAACAAATAAGACCAACATATTTTCTGGCAAGAACAACAGCCAAAAAACATCACTAGTTTCTTTTTTTAAATCACAAACAAATATGGTTTTAGGAACAATTAATAAGAAAATAGCAAGCTAATGTAATTTAGAGTAAATTTAGCTTTGTCTGTGCATGACTAATTCTAATACAAAAGAAATAACTTTTATAGCACAAAATAAGGATTTGTATATAATTCTCAGAAACCATTTTTCCTTTACAGATTTACTTTTCCTCGTAACAAAATTCAGTGGAGCTTGTCAAATTATACTATTTGATTTAAAATGGACAGTTTGATGAGACAGAAAATTTGTCTCTGACTCACAGGGGCCAATCATTTGTCATTATTCACTGTGGCCATTTTATCCATTATGCCCTTGCTCAGAGTCAGACCAGCAATTTTGAGACAGATTAAATCAGTCAAAGGCTGTTGTCCAATGTTTTCCTGAGTTTTCAGTAACAAGTCTGTCCAACATTCACACAAGACAGAAAATAGGAGAAATACATTGTTTAAATATAAGTGTGTGTGTGTGTGTGTGTGTGTGTGTGTGTGTGTATACATGCGTGTTTATGTTAAATGTGTGTGTGTAATTTCAAATACTGTTAATGTTTTTGGTTCAAACATTTGTAGAACTTAATTGAAACACAGATGAATGCTTTGGGAAACTGTAGTCTTACCTTCATTTCTGTGCAAAGAGGTTGCAAAACTCTCCTGGCCTGGACTTTTCTTGCCATGGAGTCCTATTCAATGAGGAACACATAGAGCATTCACTTGCTATTTATTTGAATAAAGATTTATAATGTTATAAATTTATACTTTTCATTTTCAGATTAGTAAATGAACTCCCTTTTTTGTATTCTGAGTAATTCATGACTCCAAAAGATGTCTACCCAGAGGATAATCACTTCGTATCAGCTTCAGACATGAATCTTTTTTTTTTTTAAATGCATGGATTTTACAAACAAAAAAAAAAGTGTCTATAGAAAGACAGACTTAATCCAAGTGATTGAGTACCTAAATAACATAAAAGGCAAGGGTGAGTGTGTGAAGCTTAGGTTATTATTATATGGGAGTGGAAGTAATGACTATTTTGCAGTTATAGAGCAATAAAAGCCTGTTAACATCTTTATCTGTCTGCATGTGTAAGCCTGCAATGACTTTGGAGAGACACATAAACGTAGGAAAATATATTTATAATAGTAAGATATTTAAATTTCAATGATTTCATTTCATTGGCTCTATGAAAAGCTAAATTATTAAATTATAATGACAGAAACCTCTGGAGTATCATGGGTTAACAGGAAGACATAAACTACTCATCTGATTAAATCACAGTAGCAATTTCTCTGAGGCAGCAATGGGCTCTCATTTATAAAAAAAAAAAGAAAAAAGATAAATCCGCTCAAGTCAGAGATGAAAAAAGAGGGGAGGGATTTCCATCGTAAATAATGTGGTGCAGTGAAAACTTATAAGAAATGTGTGGATAGTGTGATTTTATTATAGTTTTGTTTTTCAATTAGTGGGTGACCCCTGGGACAGTCTCAGCCTCAAACAGCACCTCCCAACGGACCACTGACCATCTTAAACATACAACACAGAAAATTAGAAAGCACTCAATCTCACAATGAGGTTCAGACTGATTGGCTGGTATGCTACTTCTGCAAGAACATGCAGGCTTTTTTACAATAGGATACAATAGTCAAGTCACCTTTTTAAATTTTTTATAGCACTTTACCCAGTAGAGATTGTTCCAAAGCAGCTTCGCAGTATTGAACAGGAAAGTAACAGAATCAATGATGCAAACTTCAAAACTTTGGCAAATCCAAAATCCACGGTAAAGCAGCTGTAGCAATACTGTCATTATTCAGCTTCAGTCAGTTCAGTGTTTATTTAGTTCAGTTCAATAACGGTGCAAAGTTTGGTTTAACAGTCTATTTAAGACAACAGTGTCATCAACCAGCTCAATTCAGTCTTGTTCTCATCCAATAAGCACATTCAAAGAACTAATAACTTAATTTCTTATAAGGCATTGCCCATAGCGCAACCAATTTAAAAATGATGTAAAATAAGTTGATGAAACAATATATTTAATATACAAAAAAGTGTTTTTGTCATAAAAGATAATTTGGCAGAATCACAGTAGTTCTCTACCAGGAATTGTGCTGTTAAATATCTTTTTTTTATATAAGTTGAAATTACATGTACTGATGGCTTTAACACAAGTACATACCACTGATGAACAACCTTTGAGCTCACAGAGTTTCCATCTATAAAGGGGTCATGAACTGAGAAATCAAAATTCCCTTGATCTTTTGACATATAAGAGGTCATTGTTCTATAAAAACATCCTGTTTCGGAAGTTTCAGAACTCAAAACACACAAGAAGATCAACGCCTGCTTCTACATCACTGTCTGTTTAGCCCAGCCCATTGATTCGTGCATTTAGTAGATGAATAACGAGAGAGGCAAACGCAGGTCTACGCAGAAACCAAACGATAAAGATGGTTCCGAAGATGCTGTTCAGTGCCAAGCTGTGGAAAACAGTCTTTGGATTGCCTTCCTTCTGATCCCAACATTAAAAAGTTCTAGTTCTATTTCTTTTATTTAAAGCACATTTAAAACAGTCGCAAGTCTAACCAAAGTGCTGTACAAAATCACATGGTCAAAATAGCAAAACACGTACAAAAAACATCCTCAACTTTTAAAAGCTAAAGAGGTGGGCTCCTCTGCGTTTCAACCTTGTGCAAGGAACCATAAGTAGGTTTTGATGACCAGATCTTAAATCTCTGGTAGGGCTATAAGTATGCAGCAATTTCGATAAGTAATGTGGGGCAAGATTGTGTAAACATTTAAATACAAACAGGAGAATTTTAAAATTTATCCTAAAGTGAACTGGGAGTCAATGAAGAGATTGCAAACAAGAGGTGACGGGATCATACTTGCAACCTTTCTTAAGAAATTTGGCTGCAGCATTTTTGACCAATTGTAAGTGAGCAACCTGGGACTTAGAGAATTACAATAGTCCAATCGAGAGGTTATAAAAGCTTGAAGAGCTATCTCAAGAGATTTTTCAGGCAGAAAATATTTATTTTAGAAAGTAAGCAGAGCTGAAAAAAGCTGGAGGCAACAACAGAGGAAACATGTTTATCTAAAGTGAGCCGACTGTCAAAAAGAACACCAAGGTTCCAAACACACTTTGATTCAAAGACTGACAGGCTTTCCAGGGTAGAGTTGTTTAACTCGAAATTGTCGGATGGGCCAAAGACAATAACCTCAGGGCCATATTTTAATATTTTAACGAAGTGCATGGTCTAAAGCGCACGGCGCAAGTGCACTTAGTTTGTCTGACATGCACTTTTGCTAGTTTAACGACGGTAAAAACGGTCAGCGCGCTGGGCGCATGGTCCAATAGGGTTGTACCTATTCTCTTAATGGATCATGGGTGTGTTTTGGGTGTAACGTGCAATAAACCAATCAGAGTCTCATCTCCCATTCCCTTTAAAGGCCAGTTGCGCTTGTGCCATGGCAGATTCGCTATTTACATGGCGGAATTTGCATGAGCAAAGACTGAACTCTTCTCCAGAGAGGAAAGGTTCTGCTCGTGTGTGAGGTTAAAGCACGCGAGCATACCATCTACGGGGCACAATAAAAATCTTTTACATTGTAATCCTTTCATTTTTAATATTTGCCATGTTTGTGCGCTGCTGCTGTGTGTAATAAGCAGAGTGTACGCGCATTGTTCACTCGCCTATAGGCGCATATTACTAACGCGCTCTTCAATAAACAAAAAAAAAATATTGCACCATTGACTTTAGACCAGGTTTCAGTTGATCAAAGGCGCAGTCTATTTCGGTTGCCTAAAAATAGCAAATCGCAAACAATGCACCTGAACACACCTCGTTTTTAGACCCATGGGCGCACAAATGGGCGCAAATGCATTTGCTATTTAAACAATGTGGCGCAGGACGTGAAAATGATAACTGCGTCGGGCTGAAACTAGCAAAAAACACTTGCGTCGCTCCTGGCAGGTGTATGATAGGGCCCTCAGTCTTTGAGTCATTTAAAGGGGTCATATGATGCTTTTTTAAAGATCATTATTTTGTGTATATGGTGTAAAAGAATATGTTGACATGCTTTAATGTTCAAAAAACATATTATTTTTCAAATACTGTACATTATTGTAGGTCCTCTATGCCCCGCCTCTCTCAAACACGTCGTTTTCAACAAAGCCCCTTCCTTTGACAAGCGCAGTCTGCTCTGATTGGCCAGCTGACCCAGTGCATTGTGATTGGCCGAACACCAGGTGTGGCAGAGTCTTAACTTTGATAAAGAATATCTCTTTGGTTTTGAGACTTTAGTGTTTGCAACTTCAGGGATCTTATCTATGCACAATCAGCTTGTAACACTCCAAAGAGAAAGGAAAACTTGAAATTGCATCATATGACCCCTTTAAGGTTAAAAGGTTACTAGCAACTAGAGCTTTACCTCATCAAGACATGCAAATAAAGATTGTGTAGCTGAAGGGTCGTTTCTTTTAATAGGCAGATATATCTGGGTATCATCTGCATAAAAGTGGAAAGATACGCCATGCCTTCTCAGAATCAAACCTAAAGAAAGCATGTAGAAAAGCATGGATGAAGTTTATATTTAATGAAGATACAGACCGCGTCAGTAAGAACTTGGTCCTTTGTTCGCTTCATTTTACAGCGGATTCGTTTACAAACAAGGCACAATCTGATGCAGGATTTTCAGAAAAATTGAAACAAAAAGACAATGCTGTGCTGACTATGTTGGATCCGACAGTAATGTTGCACCACACAAGAGTAACTGTTTTTATTACATGGCCACTTTTGCTTTGTCTGTTATTACAGATTGTTTGATATGTACTGAGTATTTATGTGTTTTTAACCTAAATCACAGCAGCGTCCAAGGATGTAGGCTGTCAAACATACACAACGTACACCAATCATACCGGTGGGCGTTTATTTCTGAGTCTACAATCCATCACGCCTATTCAACCAGAGTGTTCCCATGAGGGAGGTCAAAGCAGGACAGAAAATAGCCTATTACTTCTAAATTATGATGTTTTTTGATGTAAATTTTTTTTTTAAACATTATAAGTAGACCTCAGAGAACAGTACAAAATAATAAAAAAGGGCAGTTCATGACCCCTTTACAGCGCCCCTATTATGCCACTTTTAAGGTTCCTAATATTGTCGCATGTTCCTAATAAGTCCCGCATTGAAGTCCCAGAGATTTGAGAAGCAGTCGTCAGTAAAATGACGTGTTTGTGGGCGGGGCCACATTGTTTGTGTGGCCGGCCAACGTAGATCATAGGCAGGAATTATGCAAATGTGTTACCCCGTGATGTAGCCGTCACAGAAGTGGGCACTAACGACTCGTTTAGACTGTACAGAGTCGATTCTTTATTTTGGGAGACAATACATTTATTTATTGTGCACTTTTGGCTTTACAACTTTGTAGATCATTTATATTCACATACAGCTACATTACACACATGAAAGGCAATAGTGGAAATTGCATAATAGGGGCACATAATAGGTTTACAATTTATGTTTAAAAATCAATTCCTCATTAAGAAAATAAATGGGACTTTTACTTTCAGAACTTATTGCACTCTATTAATATTATATTTGATTTGAAATATAACCATTCCTTAAAAACAAAACACGTTTGTTTGATTGGTCTTTTCATGGGGCGGAGGGCAGTTCTCAGCCAGAATAAATAAACTGATATTTAATTTGAAATATAACCATTCCTTAAAAACAAAACACGTTTGTTTGATTGGCCTTTTCATGGGGCGGAGGGCAGTTCTCAGCCAGAATAAATAAACTGCAGTGTGGACCAGACTTTAGCTGTTAGTCAAAAGTCTGGCTACACCTTTGATAGTGTCATCAATTCTCGTGTTCTCCTATCTCCCATATCCAGCTTGTGAATTCGTTTGAGTGTACTAATTTGTTATCTATCAGGCCCCATGATTTGAAGTTGAAACAAAACACTTTTCCATAATTTCCAATTTCCATAATTTCCATAATGTATGCAAAGTCTTGTTCCCTGCTAAAACTGATTATCATAGCATAGTGTCTATTTTTCAAGCTTCATTACACATGGTTCAGTTTTTCTCGGTCAAGATTAAAGAAGACTTCAGATTGATCTACTAATTGGTTCTTGATTGTTGAATGATAAAAAGGTTGTGGATGCATTTTTTAGCAGTCTGGAGCCATCAATAATTCAAGCTCCACAAAGTCAGTAGGGGTGTGTGTGTGTTTGTGTGTGTGTGTGTATGCAGGGATGTTTGCATAAGCCTCATATTAACATAAAAATATTTGGTTTAAAAAAAAACATTTTAAATGTCAGCATTCATTCTTATTGGTTCAGAGTCAATGCCAATTAAACATAAACAGCTAGCTTTGCTATAGCTTCCCATGCATTCTTAATACAGCTTATTTTAGTATTTGCCTGAGTTATTCTACTCCAGATCAGAATAAGCAGATTACTGTAGATGCAAGAAATTCAGTGTTCTCAAATGTCACAGCCTGCCAGACATTTTACTTAAAATGTTAGTCATATTCTCTTATAACTTCCTAATTATAATTTCTAACTAATATAAAACTTTACGGCATTAAAGTAAATAATTAAACTAATAAGCCAAGTGAGGCACAATGTCAGGCCAAATGTCTGACAATATATCCAGTGACTGCTGCCCTACAGTTTATTTTAAAAAAATCCTGAGCAGTGATAGATGATTTTTGCATAAATATAAGAACATATTAATAAAAATGACTAGATTAAAAGTATATCATAATATGTTTCAATTCATGTAATAGTCTGCCTTAGGAAAAATCTGTGCAAGTGAGTGATACAACAGAGGAGCATGAGGGATTTCTCCTTTGAGAGCATATGGTAGAAAGCCTTCTTGCTCTGTGCTGACTGTAGTTTCCAACAGATGGTGAATGCGTAACAGCTATCATTTATTTACCATAGTGCTAGTCAAATGCATACCACGGTGACCAATTGGACTCATTATTAATCAGCTTGAAGTTCAAAAGTAGCCACTTTCCAAACTGTAAAAACACTAATCAGAAATGAGTGAAGACCAAAACTGTGGTGATGGAGGTTAAGTTGTATTTTAACAGCAGCGTAAAACCATAAACGTGCATTTGAGGAAAAACAATGTTCGTTTTAAAAGACAACAGTGTATATATCTTACCAGTTTGATGATTCCTCTCTAAGTTCTTTCTTGTTCCTTAAGGTCTTCTCTTGTTACCCCAAAAATATGTAATGTTCAGAGTCTCAAGGAGGCAGTAAGGCCACAAAAAAACCAAAAGGGCCCTAATAAGGGTTTTTAGAAACAAAACAAGTGCGGCTTTGGTTCAAAATTCACAGGTGAGTCTTTTGAGAGACAAAGTCCTCATTGGCCTTGTGACTCATTTGACAGCAATGGCTCTCCCTTGGGTCTGTTCCTTGCGTTCATGGCATCCAGCGGAAACAGGCAGCCCAGATTTCCCATGCGTCGTCTTTGCGTCCCAGCGTCAGACCCCAACACAACTATATGAGCGTTTTCTACTTCAATGGTGTTTGCACAGTCCTTCAGCATCCATTAAGTTAAGATACACAAACCGACCTGTAATCTATATGGTTCATTGGAAAAAAACTTATATGTGTCTACTGAGAGAAAGAGCGCAGGGAGAAGAGAGTGAATGCCTGTCATTGCCCTGTCACCAACACATGACACACGTCATCAGGGGAGGCACCTGGGCCACAGACATCCGTTTGACTCTTCGAATGAGACACGGGAGGTGTGGGGACCAGAGGCTGGCAGGGGGGTCTGGGAAGCCCTGTGGGCCGAGGGAGAGCGAGTGGGGCTGGGGTAGCATTGCCTGCCTGCTTGCTCACAGATGCAGGTTGCTAGGTGAGGGGGCTATAAACGCTCTTATATTGAGGGGCTAATAATGTCAAATAAAATAAAGCAAACAGTCGGTGGCTAATGAGGGCTAATTTAGTGTGCTCTACGTAATGAATTAATGACGAGCACCCCGATAGAAATGGTGAGTGCAAGAAATGGCAGCAGACTCCACTGCACAGATCAGGGGGCAGCAAATCTACTGATTTCACTGACAGTTCTGCTCTTCTTCGTCTTTCCAGCCTTCCTTCCTCTACTTTATTTCTAGTTTGAAGTACTAGATATAAAAGCAGAGCAGCGTTCATGTCTGTCGTTGTAATGCCTCTCTCTCTCTGTCTCTCTAATCGTTCTCATTTTCATGGTTTGTCTGCTGTTTGGATTGAAGTGGTCTGGTTTGATTTGGCTTGTCTCTAAGGTTGTCATGGATAGAAGGAGCCGGATGAACAAAACACATTCACTTCCATGCTCCTCCATCAAAGGGATCTCATGTAAGTGAAAAACCTTGCTTCAGTTGAGGAGAGGAAATCTCTCACTTGAAACTGTAAGACTGGTATGAATATTCGATAGATAATCAAAAAGAAACTCACTGGTTATCATGAGTAAAGGGTGCAACCAGCCATGGGCATGCTCTATAATAACCATAATGTGATGTGTCAATTAGCAATGGTGCCAGAGAGAGTGTGCGACAGAGATAGAAGCAGAGTTGCAATTGGTCCCCCATGGGATGGTTTCATATCCTCATTTAAGTACCTAAAATTCATCATCACTGTGAGTGTGGCTGTTTATAACCATTTAAAATCTTTAGCACATCTGAGGGATGTGATGATATAGAGAGGAGGCCCCATATGTTTGGACCCATCAGGTCTAAATGGACCATCAGCGATCCAAATAATCCTAAAAAGCTCCATGGCAACAAGACACTGTTACACATAGGGTTGGGTATCGTTTGGGTTTTTTATGATACCGGTGCCTAAACGGTGCCTGAACCGATACTTAAAAAAAAAAAAGTCACAAAACGACGGTGAAAAAATACAAAAATAAAATAATAATAATAACAGTAATCTTTAAATTGAACTATATATTAAAGGTTTGAAGTATACAGAAATATATAAAATATAAGTAAATACAAAACACAACAAATTTACCTAAATTCACAACAAAACCTAAGCTGTCTAACCCAACTACAATAATTTAACACTAAATAACAGTTACAGTCCTAATAACAGAAAAATAATCAGTATTCTTTTTAGGGATGCAACAATACAGTTAGCTTAGTTTCAATACCACGGTTTTCGGCTTGGCACATCGGATGGTTTTTTGCTATTTAAAATGTGATTTAAAACATTGCCAAAAAAGAAAAAAAACAATTCCTGTACACTGGAGAAAAACATGGATTATCATATGCCTACTTCAAATTTCTTTTGAGAGAAGTATTATTTTTCCTAGTTTTACCCAAAATAGGATGGGCTGGGCATTATTGTGCGCTATAAACACATGTAATGTCTGTTTCATTCGTACTGGAAGCCAGAGGGCGCCCTCACAGCCATCGCTGTGACTGAATAGAAAGAAGATGTAAACGTTTTGAATGATGAAACATGAAGACAATAAACACTTGACTGCGACTATGTATAGTTCATCTGTTCTTCAAGCCATCTCTGGTATTTTCATATTTCATATTTAAGTATATTTATAATCCATTGCTAATTGACACAGCCTTTATTACAGTATATTATACATAGCCTTTATTACAGAATATTATATTATTACAGTATAGAATATATGTTCTGCCTCATTCTGTGATATGAAGTCACATCAGATCACAAAAAGAAGCATTTGACTGATGTTGTGGAGTAAAAACATGTTATAATGTTCTCTTTTGTTGGACAACAGGTTTAGATTAGAAACACTTCTCATTGCAAGTCTTTACAAGGAAAGTTTAGCTTTAGGCATTTTAATTTAAGCAAGTTTAATGTAGCTAGCTAACGGTAGGCTAAGTGTAACTGCTGCATTCACATGCTCCTCGGATGGTCTCATTTCCCGAGTTGTGCTGAATGTGAAAACAACATCGACACTAACGTTACTACAAAGATGTTTTGGATTTGTATAATCAGAGCTTTCTGACTTGCGTTCTGACACCACATGAATGCAATATAATTTTACTAGCGATCACGTGCGGTGATGATGCTTCTCGTGTTCGTTTTGGAGCACCAGAGGGTAAATATTTCAATCAACAGCTCAGGCATTTAAGTGGCACCGAACTGAGGCACTGAAATCTGTGTTCTGATTTGATCTGGTATATTATACCTGTCATAATATGGCACCGGGTTTCAGTGCCAAACCCTAGTTACACAGAGGTTCAATGCTTACATCGCATGACTGCACACAGTACCGTTTCTAGGCATAGGCAAGCTAGGCGGTCGCCTAGGGCGCCACCAGCAGGAGGGGGCACCAATGAGCGCATGTACTGGTGCTACATTTTAGCAGGGTTGTGATGAGTGGCACGGCCACCCTGAAATATGATTGCCGCCCCCACTGGATCCCCCAACATTATCGGGCTACAGTACTGTCATTCTGACAATGCCTGTATGCCATTGGATCAGAGTGCTGTAAATTGCTGCCTGATTGTTGCATGCAAAGTTTGCATTTGGAGCACTCAACAACATCATTAGATCAATGGGTTCTGTCAGTGCTTTGTCAAGGTAAGCCTTTTTTTTTTTACCATGCAATAAAGCCAAGTTCAAAGGCCCATTTAAAATATTGGTAAAATAAAAAGTGCACAAAATCAGTATTTTGTTTAGGCAGTATTTGTGGCAGTCGAGACATCATGTTGTGAAATCGGTCCAAAATATGTGTGTTTTTGTGCCAATGCATTGTTAAAGGATCAGCATGTTGTGTAATATTCCCAACAAACTTTAACAGCCAATTAAAAAATATTGGTGAAGTAAAATTTTATTTAAGTAAAATTTGCTAATTCAAAAGATCAATACATCTTTTATTAAACCGCTTTGTCGAATTTAACGCATCCTTACGGAAGTGTCGAAATGCTGAATCAATTAATTCGCTTCCAACAGCGCTTAATGGGAGCAGCGTCCCCCAACATTATCGGGCTACAGTACTGTCATTCTGACAATGCCTGTATGCCATTGGATCAGAGTGCTGTAAATTGCTGCCTGATTGTTGCATGCAAAGTTTGCATTTGGAGCACTCAACAACATCATTAGATCAATGGGTTCTGTCAGTGCTTTGTCAAGGTAAGCCTTTTTTTTTTTACCATGCAATAAAGCCAAGTTCAAAGGCCCATTTAAAATATTGGTAAAATAAACTTTAACAGCCAATTAAAAAATATTGGTGAAGTAAAATTTTATTTAAGTAAAATTTGCTAATTCAAAAGATCAATACATCTTTTATTAAACCGCTTTGTCGAATTTAACGCATCCTTACGGAAGTGGAATCAATTAATTCACTTCCAACAGCGCGTTTTATATGTAGTTTGAGGAAACAAAGGGTTTTATATTTGACTGAAATAATGCAATAACTGACAAAACAATTGAAAAAAAAAACAGATAAAGACAAAAAGTAGCCACTGATAATATAAAAAAATGTATCCAAATCCAAATGGAATCAAATTAATTTATGTGTGATGACAATTTCTTAGAAACTAGGGATTGTTACATAGAGCTATACAGGCATCCAGTGGCTATAATGGTATTACAGATAATAAATTGTGCAAAATGTTTGTCCTAACAGTCAATTTGCAAATAATGCGTTCAGATTTGTGTAAATCACAATGCACTGAATCTCCACAAATTGTCGTTACTATGACAACCAATTTGAATGTGACAAGAAACTGATGTCTGAAAAGAAATTATAATAACCTACAGTATATGTAAATATAATTTGGAAATGTGTCAAGGTTGTCATTTAAGATTTGAGTGTTTACATAATCAGTTTTATGTTATTTTGTATGTAATCTTATATTTTCTTGTTTGGGAGTGGGATGGGGGTGGGGGCGCTAATAGGGATTTCACCTAGGGCGTCAAAATGGCTAGAAACGGCCCTGACTAAATTTGTTCTTGCTGCATACATGTTCAGATCTTAGAACAGATTATATCCATAACTGTTGGTTTCACAAGGTGCACAGTTTGTAACAATTTTTTTTCCAACTTGATCTAAGATTTACAGATTTTGTTGAAGTAACCACATATTATCTGGCAAATGTATTAATATTAATTCTTATTTTTGAGTTCAGTAGGTAGTAATAATTATAATAATAAAATAGTTAATGTGAATGCACTTGATACCTCTCACGAACACCAGCTGAAGTGCCCTGGTTGTCCACTAGAGGGCACTCCACCCCAGACTATTGTCACTCTGTCAAGGACTTCATTCCCCATTATCCTTTGCACAGACTCATCAGCGCTCATTGTTTTAGCCTGTGTCTCATTAACCCTGTTTTGTCTATTTTAACCCTGTTTACTTTATAAGCCTAATTGATTAAGTCATTCATTGCCAAGTCCAGCATGTGTCGATAGTCTGAATGGCAACGAACTACATGAAATCCGATTTGTGCAAATACGTTTCGAGCTACATTCGTATGTGGTTTGGAATCCTATTCAAATTGCATTCCTAGAAATCCGTTTCAGTCTGACCGGTCAGATCGGATTTAGCTTAGCTTTTTCACGTCCTCACGCCATGTAAAATGTAAAAAGTAAGATATTTTTGTAGAAAACAAACATATTTTCAAAAACAAGCTTGTGCTGTTGCGAACTGCAAGTCAAGCGGAAAAGAAAATATACTGCTAGTATATGCACCTCTTTGAGTGTTGAAACCAGCAGAGACGGCACGGCAGCACGGAATTAAAACCGCAAATTCCAGCTTCCTGCGTTTCTACCGCTGCCTCACAAGACGAATAATCACGACGGCAACATGTTGTCATGTTGTGAGACAACATCTGTATTGCAAACTGTTGTTGCTGTTATTGTTGTTTTTAGCGTAGGCATAACAACGCAACGGCATTGCCATAGAAACCAACACACATTCCGTAAAACGAAAGAGCGCTTATGGACACACAAATCGGATATGAACAGTTGCAATACACTGTGTGGACAGTCAGTCATTCAAATCAGATTCCATCCGGATATGCACAAAATCGGATTTGGGGTGACAGTCTGAATGAGAATTTAGTGTCGTTACTATGACAATCAATTTGAATGTGACAAGAAACTGATGTCTGAAAAGAAATTAAATAATAGGGATTTCGCCTAGGGCGTCAAAATGGCTGGAAATGGCCCTGACTGCACAGTTGATCAGTAGAGCCAATACAGCTTGATAGCTTTCTAAAATCTCATCATGAATACTAAATAGATTTTTTTAAATATTCCAAGTGGCTGTAAGACTTGTCTCTGCAAATCTACATATTTTAGAATTGTCAACATGATTATTTTGAATATTCTCATTACTTTATTCACTTAGCAATAAACAAGACGTTACGTTGCACAATTGTCTTAATCAGTTTAAAATAATCACCCTAAAAATACAAGGCATTTACTCAAGAAACCACCATATAATATATCAAGATACCAGTCCTAAGCCCAGGAAACACTGTAAACATGCCAACCTAGAAAGGAAAAGAAGATCACAACAGCTCCTGACATGCATTGTATGGCAGTACAAGGTGCTGAGTGCCAAGAGAAATCACTTTACTGTCTCAATCTATTTGGTGGTTGGATAGGCTGTGGGCCACATATCTGAAGAGGAGTCAGATATCTCAACCGCCTTTAGCAGAATCACTGAATTCACACTCAAAAGTCTTGCTACCTATTTCCTGCCTACTGAATAAAAACCAGCAGACTGACCTTACAAAAGTGAAGGAGACTGTAAAAATGGGCAGTTTGGTGTACTTGACAAACCCCATTGACATTAGACGAAGTCGACATTTACACTACCCCACTAAGTGCCACCTCTGTGGGGGGAGGATGTTGCCATAGTAGCATACCCCTATGTCATTTTCTGAGTCATTTAATTATTAACAGCCCCATGCCTGAACTGTGTAAGAATATCCTAGTCTGTTGCACCACAATGTGTGATTACTCACAGTCTGGTGCAAACATATACACTATACAACAGAGTTCTGAACATAAAGTCTCAATTTGTGAATTTTGAATTGAAGTGTTTCGACTCCCTTAATGCTCAATAGAAATCGGAATTGGACAATTCATAGTCCAACATGAGTTTTGAGATAAAATGAAAATAATTATTAAATAATAATTCTAAACATATACCAATTAATAATTGTATATTTCGACTTGTGTCATTGCATATTCCCTGCATTTTAAACTCAGTACACATGTCGCTAGTATTGGGCACTTTTAAAACACTGCTTCATAAAGCTTTGAAACATTTATAAAATGTTTGTTTCGAATCAATGGATAAAAGATTGTTTCAAACTCTCCAAGTCATGATTTCAGCAAACAAGGCATTGTTATGTCATATTATTACGAACCTTGGTTTCTTACGATCTGGTAGACCCATGAATGTGTGTCTAATGCTTATAACTGATCTTGGGTCAGTTTTATAATGTAGGTTCATTTTTTTAATTAATTAATTTAATGAATTGTAATGCTTATGTGTGTATAATACAAAAAAGAGAATGATATTTTATTGCTTCTAACTGTCACGCCCCTGGACTGTCTGTGTGTGTTTTTGCTCCCCATGTGCTCCGTGACCTATTTTTCCCTCGTGTTTGATTGTTCATCGCTCCCAGGTGTGTCTTGTCAATTACCTTGTTAAGTTGTGTATTTAAAGTGTAGTCTGCCCCATGTTTTCTTGTTGGGTCTTAAACGTCTATCCCCGTTGTGCTACCTGTGTGTTCCTGCCCTGTATTCCTTGTTCCTGTGGATTATTAAAGACTGTGTTTGTGTTCATCCCACGACTCCTCATTCCTCGTGCCTCGCTGTAGTGCAACCGTGACAGAAGACCCGACCAACGGGTTTTGTTTCCGTTGTTTGTACAGTGTTTTTTTCCCCGTTTTTCCAATGGATCCCTTCGACCCCTTATCCCGTCCTGAATATCTCCTCCTCCTGCTGGAGCAGGGGGAGAGATCGCTCGAGGACCATACCGGACTGTTTCTTGCGGACCGACCTGCCCCCTCTCCTCCCTCCTTTGTCAGAGCCCTCTGTCACTCCTGTTTCCAAGTCCAGCCCAAGGAGGGCTCCTGTTCCCAAGTGAAGCCCTGAGAGAGACTCTGTTCCCAAGCTAAGCCCAGAGAGGGCTCCTGTTCCCAAGTCCAGCCCAGAGGCTCACAAATGCCCGCCCAACCGCCCGCTCCTGCCTCCTCCCCCACTGTCATCTGGCAGCCCCTCTGCTCACCCTCAGCCCACTATCTGTGCGGTGGGATCACCGCGGGTCTGCCAGTCTCCATTGGCGTCGTGACTGGAGAATCCGCTGTTTCCACCTCCAGCCTTAGAGTCCAGGACTCCGCCTCGGCCCGTCGACCCAGCGGCTCCACCATGGCTCCTAGCTGCCTCCTCTCAGCCGTGGCCCGGCAGTCCACTGGCTCCGCCAGGCTCCCTCGTCCCACCGGCTCCGCCTTGGTCTGTCGTCGACCATCCGTCGCCTCAGGACTCCACTCCTCCGGCTGCGCCTTGTCCCTCCGGTTCTGTCAGGCTCCTCCATCCCGTCGGCTCCTCCTTGGTCCTCTGTCGCACCGGCTCCACCACGTCCTTTCAGATCCCCACCTCTGAGTCGGTCGCTGGGGCCATTAATTTAAAGTGTAGTCTGCCCCATGTTTTCTTGTCGGGTCTTAAACGTCTATCCCCGTTGTGCTACCTGTATGTTCCTGCCCTGTATTCCTTGTTCCTGTGGATTATTAAAGACTGTTTGTGTTCATCCCGTGACTCCTCGTTCCTCGCTGTAGTGCAACCGTGACACTAACTGACCTAGCTTGCTAAATAACACACAAAACTAGCACTACACAACAATAAAAAAACAAATTTTACAGAACCTTCATATTGGTTTTTGATTATTCATAGATTACATTTAATAGGTTACACTTTCAAGAAAACATGTGCAATTGGTTTGTAAAAGGTGTATTTTTGCATGTTTTTGTTGCATTTACACCATTTTGTCAAGCAGGTGCTTCCAGCATGTGATGTTTCAAGCACTTCAAAACAGTGAATTATTTTGAAAAGCAATTCTGATTCAGAATTTCAAAAAGCTTTGATCCTCCTATCACTACCATGTGTCACTAAACTTGACAGCAGTTCAAAACTGTCAAAACAATTAACATAGCCATAAATATTTCCATCTATATCTGACCACCATGTTTCATTCATTCATTCATTCATTCATTCATTCATTAAAAAAGTAACCTGCTCTGTGTTGTCTGTCGGCACGTTGTCAGTATCCTCTTTGCTCCGCGATGTATTTTTGTGTGAGAACATGGGCCATTTCTCAATATGCGTTCTTAAGCGATCTTGTGTCCTTGTGTTCTCGCTCTACGTCATCATTAACCATCGAAGTTCAATTCCAATACTCAAGAACGCAAGTACAGAGGACGCTTGTGAGCGCCCAGATGTGTTCTTGATATCGAGGATGCATCGAATGCAGACTTGAGAGAACTGAACCAGTCCCAGAAGACGCTGCGTGCGGACGACGTACGGAAGCCTGTAGGCTTTTAAACTTCTCACTGCAAGCCTGTAAATACGCGACGGCTCGTGAAAGTAAACATTGTATAATTTTAATAAAGTGATAAAGACCTGAAAAAAAGCCTGTCATACTTTTTTATTGGTATATTTTTTTAACATTGATCATTTTAACATTGACAAAATATAGCTAACATTAAATATACATGCCTTAAGCCCGGCTCACACTGTGCGATTTTGGCCACGATTTGGTCGTGTGAGACTACTTTTGAAAATCCTAAAAGATTCCTATAATCCTAGGCTAAAATCTGTAGTCTTTGATCATTAGATTGATATGTTCACCGACAACCGATTAATGGCCGTTGCAATCAAATTTCACCCCCGACGAACTTCTGGCAGTGTCAGAAGATTCAAAAGGGTCTGGCATGTGGGTGTGTAGTGTTGCTTGCACTATTCTTCTTAAATACGCCGGTATTGCCGCCATTCATATTTTTTCACTGCGTCTCATATGTTTTTAAAGGCAATCTGTGTGATGGGCGATTTGGACAAGGGATGGATCACGATTTTTTTCGAATATTCGATTAGTGATTTAAATATAGAATATCAAATTGGTTGTGCAATTATTGTCTAAAAAAGAAAAGATTCCCATGTTTTAGGTGCTGATGCCTTGGTTCATGTAACCAGAGGGTGGGGCTGCCAATAACCCACATAAAAGTTGTCAAAGACAACAGAAGAAGAACACATTGTCTCACGCGCACACTGTAGACTTGCGTGGCATATAACGGTAATGGTCACTTGGGACAATGTCAAATAACAGTTCTGTGTGGAGCTCTTATAATAAAATTAATGAAAATGAAGTGCAGTGCAAACTCTGCCATGCGAAGCTTGCTTATCATAGGTCAACCACTACAACGCACAGTCATTTGAGGGCGAAGCACTCAGCAGGTCCATCCACAGGTCAGCAGCAATCAGTGGCTAGTTTCATGGTCAGGACAACCAAGTTGGATGCTAAACGGGCAGAGCAAACAACGGCCCTCATCACTAAGATGATAGTTAAAGATATGCTTCCATTCAGCTTTGTAGAAGGAGAGGGTTTTAGAAAGCTTATGGAGTTTGTAGAGCCCGAGTTTACTGTCTCATCTAGAAAAACGATCACTGCCAGACTGGAGAAACTTTTTGATGACAATGTAAGGGAGCTGCGCAGACAATTAGCGAGTGTTGAAAAAATGACACTGACCACAGATTCATGGACAGCGCTTACAACTGAATCGTACATCATGGTCATCTGTCATTATATAGTTAATTGGGAAATTCACAGTGCTGTTCTGCAGACCAAAGCCATGCCAGAGCAGCATACTGCTGAAAATTTGGCAAATATGCTTTCCACTGCTATGGACCACTGGGGACTAAGCAGAAAAATCACTGCATGCGTGCATGACAATGCGAGCAACATGGTGCTTGCCAACACTGAACTGTTAGAGTGGGACTCTCAGCCTTGTTTTGCACACACACTCCAACTCGCTACAAATGACAGTTTCAAACTTCAACACATAAACCATGTCGTTGCATCTGCCTGTCATCTTGTTTCTCATTTCCATCACAGCACAACTGCAGCACAAGCGCTGAAACAAAAGCAGCAACTGCAGAACTTGCAACTGCACAAATTAGTGCAGTACTATGCAGTTCTACTGTAGGTGAAATTCTATTCATGACATGTTCGAGCGCTTACTCGAACAAAGATGGTCAATATCTGCAGTCTTATCAGACTGAGCTTTCACTAACTATCAGATGCACGAACCCTCGAACTGACTAATAGCTGGGGAGTTATGGAGGAACTCTTACCAGTGCTTCACTCACTTAAATGTGCCACCAATGCCTTGTGTGGAGAATCCGGAGTATCCATTTCCATGGTTTACCCGGTGACAGCAACTCTTCTCTCAAAACACCTCAAAGAAATCCCAGGAGAGTCTCCCAAAGTCTCTGAGTTCAAGCAAACAGTGTCTACTTCACTGGACCGGAGACTTGCGCCTGCAGATGTCAGCAGCGCTTGCAAGGTTGCACACTTTGCATCCTTCCTGGATCCTAGACACAAACACCTGAGGTTCACAACTGAGGAAGTTAGGGGCCATTCACATATCGCGTTTTTTGCGCGCTCAAGTTCGTTATTTCAAATGTAGACATTTACATGTAGGCAGGCACACTCATAATGGAAGCGACACCAGTTATTGCATTATTATTTCAGTCAAACCTATAAAACCCCTTGTGCAGGCCAAGGTGTATAATCTCATCTCGAACAGCTCAGAGAGCGAGGAAGAGATAGGCCTAACAGTAGAAACAGATGAAACACAACCGCTGGCCAAAAAGACACGAAGTGATTTGCTGTCTGCATCTGCAATCGCAGTCTTGTCTGGTGAGGACTATAACATAGAATCTCAGACACAACCAAACTAAATCAATACTGCCAGGACACGTGCCCACCCATCTACATCGACCCCATGAACGGGTGGAAAACCAACGACCACAAATACCCCCGACTGGCAAAATTAGCAAAGGCTTACTTGTGTGTGCCCATGACGTCTGTGCCATCAGAAAGGTGTTCTCTGAGTAATTGTGAACAGATTGCGCTCCCATCTTCATTCCGAGCATGTGGACATGCTCATTTTTTTTTGAGATAGGTTATTGTTATGAAGACAGACGTTCAAATTAATGTTCACATAAGTGCCGTCATTCAGGCTGTTCACTATGTTTTAATGCGTTTAGACCTAGTCATCATGGCTTGAGGTGATCTTCATGGATGAATCAATCAAACAAACTGTTTTATTTTTTTTAATTGCCGAACGTTCATGCTCATTTTTATGGAAATGTCCTAGGCTTATGAGCAGTTGATTTATGCTAATTGATGGACTGTTGTGTTAATAAGTGCCGTCATTCGGTTATGTTTATTATATTAATGTTTCAGCACGTTACAATCATTATATGGCTTGAGTGAAGAGAGCCTATTTTCTAATGAATTAAACAGGTTGTTATCATACAGAAAGCATGAATGGTCTCTCTCTCTGTGATTATGGGTGTTTAGCCTATCCATGCGTGCGGGGAAGAGGTGCGATTTTCGAATAATAATCAAATAATACCCGATCATCGAATATTATTATTTTTGCTTGAAATGCAGAATTGGACTACTTTAACACTATTGCTGTCGGTTGTTTTTCTTGTCCGTGGGTTTAAGCGACCACAACCGTGATATGGAATGCGAATTTTACCAAGGGAACCCCGCCAAATGTGTATTTTACCCCCCAAGCGCAATTTTTACCGGGGACCCCTTCGATTAAACCTACTGTCGGAGTGTTTAATACGGTTGACGGGCAGCATTTGAGCAGGAGTGAGCAGCTTTTATTGTTCTGGTTCTGTCAGCCCACCGCTAAACGAGCCCTGCTGAGTTCTGTGTGAATCCTGCTAGAAGCGTGACGGAAATTAATCGTGATAACTAATACTGCGCGCGAGGAAGATTTCGGCGGGAACGTTTATTGAGAGCTTTCGTAAGCCTGACGAAAAACATTCATACAGCACGGTCAATGCATGTGATCGGGTCAAATTTGTCTCTTTACCAAGCTAAAATATTTTTAGTAACAAAATAAAGACATATTATTTATGCTACATAGACCAAGATTTAAGTGTCAAATGTAGCCACAGGTGAAATCGAGTCTGTTCGCTTCTGGCATTTCGTATTTATCACTTATCATGTACATGTAGGCTATTTGTAATCGTTCAGATGAAAGATGAATGAGCTAAGTAGGAGCCACGAAAAAATAGGAACTGGGTGTAGTGTGTGGTTTAAGCCTTCATGTGATTGATGAGCTCTCACATCTTAATGTCCAAGTCTGTGGCTCACTCCATATTTCACACTCTCTGATATGGCAGGTAATACCCGAAAACCCGGTCTCGTTATGGCACAAAGCTCGATGTCCTGGATCAGGTCGGAAAGACGCTGGTGGAAATCGATGTAGTCCACGACAACTACAACATACCTCTAAAGCAATCCTGTCCCCTAGTGGTCATATAATTACCTCCAAGTATGCCTCATTTTCATTGTCACGAATGCAAAACATGATTTACAAACACGCATTTTTGTTTTATAAGCTTTGTAATATTTTATCTGAATTTCAGAACATCGAATTACAGCATAAAAGCATAGCTAGTAAAGAAAGAGCATTTTACAAATTAAAAAAAAAAATTCTACAGGTAACAACATATAGCCTACTGAGGAAAAACATTTTGCACCTTTAAGAAACTGCAATCTCTTGTTTCAGACTACCAATAAAACTCTTTATACAGTGGTTAACAAGTAGCCTAACTAATTCAACCCAAATCAAAAACGTCACATACAGGCAATTCAGGCTTCCCTTTCAATCACAATAATGACAATACATTTCATATGGGATGTTACATCTTTCAAACGAAGTGATGGCACTACAAAGGCTGATAATGGACATTATCTTAAATGGACAGTTCACCCAAAAATGTAAGTTCTGTCATTTACCCTCTTGTTGTTCCAAACCGAAATGTCTTTTTAACACAAAATGAATGAGATCACAGCCTCAGTCACCTTTCGCTTTCATTGCTCTTGTTTATTTATAAGTTTGAAATCTTTGGTGTGATTTCCTGTGTTGAATGGAAAGAGACCTGATAATAAACACATATAATTTCAGTGGCTAACTGGTTCAACACCTTTTCCACATACACATACATAACAGTAGACAATGTTTTTTTTTTTTTATGAAAAATAATTTAGCTGTAGATAATTTTTTTTTATGTTGAAACATGTATACTCTCAAATATCTAATGGTGAAACTATAGTCACTGATGTGCGAGCAGCAGTGAAACCCAGAATGACAATTAAATAATGGCATGTCCCATTAAATCAAGAGGAATAAATAACAGAAAAGGAAAGTCTGAGTGTCATTTACACCTGCAGATGGTTGGAGGAAGAAAAGAGTCCCCCAAATTACCATTTGTATTGTGCTGTACTTCTGCACTGGTGGTACGGAACTTCAAGATCATCCTCTGATGTACTTCTAGCTTGTGCTGTCCATTTTTTATCCAGTTTGGTGTGTATTAAAAAACGTGCGTCACTTTGTGCTGTAACATTTGACTAAATGCAACCACGCAGGACAAAACGACAAACAAAGACATTCACTCGCTTAACAAAATACTTGTTTAAAGGCCACTAGCGCTCTCCTTTCCCGAAATAAATTACGTTCATAATTTCACATTCATTCGCTGGTTGTGTTGTTTGTTCACATAAAGGCTCACTTTTGGCTAAGAGATTTTCTCAAGAGTTCAAGATCCATCCGTGTGGGAGGATCTTTTTGTGGTGGACAAGAGTATTCTTTTAGGGACAGGGGAATGAACCTTTCCTGTAATCCCAGCACCTTGGTATCTTGGCAGGCCAACAGAGCAGACCATGGCTGTGGTGAAGAACCTCCCTGGCCGAGGAACCCAAAGAAAGCAATGACGTCTATAAAAAGACATAGGAATCAGCAAACACAGAGTGAACCTCAACAAGGAAAAACAGATCTTGACAGTAGTTTTTGATGTTATAGAAATACGTTACCTTTCTTCTGAAGATCTGGCGTTTTAGCAGATCCCAAAGGGACCAGATATTGTGCAGCACCAGCAATGCCAGCAGGCTGACCTCTTGTGGCAAGAAGAACTATCGATCTACACAGAACCAAACTGATTTAGTCTAAACAGTGAAATACGGAAATTGCTTACCTTAAAAATAAAAGGTCTATTAAAATAGCAAAAATACACTACTGTTCAAAAGTTTGGGGTTGATGAAGTATTTACATTTTTTTTAAAGAAGCCTCTTATGCTCACCAGGGCTGCATTTATTTGTTCAAAATACAGTAATATTGTGAAATATTATTACATTTTAAAACAACAGTTTTCTATTTGGATACATTTAAAAATGTAATTTATTCCTGTTATGGCAGAACTGAATTTTCAGCAGCCATTACTCCAGTCTTCAGTGTCACATGATCCTTCAGAAATCATTCATATATGCTGATTTGGTGAGCAAAATATATTTCCTATTACTATCAACACTGTGCAAAAGAACAGCATTAATTTGAAACAGAAATCTTTTGTAAAAAATTATAAATGTCTTTACTGTCACTTTAGATCAATTTAATGAACCCATGCTGAAAAAAGTATACATTTCTTAAAAAAGACTTATGAACAGTAGTGTATATACTAAAAATCTTCAGTACATCAAATCAGCACTGCACAAATCCTTACACTCATCACCAGCTCCCTCAATACACACTGTATGCCACTTTTCAACCTCTTCACCCAGACAACTACTGCAGTGCATCAGTACTTCTCCCAACCTCCAGATATTCAGTTTTAAACCCCAAACAGCAGCTTTCACCCCTCACCTATTTATAATTCCAGTTTTAAAATACTGTTCCATTTTAGTGTCCAGCGTCATAAACAATGAGTTCTTTGTGACTTTTCCGGAGCATGCGTCCACAGTTACTATGAGGAACCCTGACTGGGTGAGTTCAAACCTCTCTGCATTCACCTATAGTACAGGAAAAAGAGAAAACAAAACGATTTTTTAATGTTAACAATAAGTTCTTCATGCACCACAAAAGAATATGCAAGTTAAATGAAGCTAAACACATCTTCTAATTTCCTGTCCTCTACACACCTCTCCCCACTGTCACCATCACAAAATGCACAAAATCACCCCATATTAAGATAGACAGACAGACAGACAGACAGACAGACAGACAGACAGACAGACAGATAGATAGATAGATAGATAGATAGATAGATAGATCTCACCATCATCCAGTCCATCTGGAATGACATGAAGAAACAGAAAAAAACTGAGATACACTAAATCCAGAAGAACTGTGGCAAGTCTCCAAGATGCTTCAAGAAACCTACCTGCAAAGCTACAGTACTGTGAAAAATTATAGGCACCTGTGTAAAAATGCTGTAAAGTGAGGATGCTTTCAAAAATAATGTCATAAATAGATTTTATTTTTCAGTTAACATCTATTAACTAAATCAAATCAATATTTGGTGTGACCACCCTTTGCATTTAAAACAGCTTTTGTCCTTGGTACACTTGCGCATAGTTTATTTTCAGGTAGCTTTGCAGATAGGGTTCTTCAAGCATCTTGGAGACATTGCCACATTTCTTCTGGATTTAGCAGGTCTCCATTTTTTCTGTTTCTTCATGTAATTCCAGACGGACTGGATGATGGTGCGATCAGATCTCTGTGTGGAGCACTGGCTCAAATCTCACTGGAGTTTTACAATTAATGGCAAAAGGAATGTTTGGAAATGTAAATTGATATTTCCTACTGACACACTACAGCAAAAGATAGAAATAACGGACTTAAAACCATTTTTGGTGGTGAAAATACTAATGGCTAAGACTTGGTGTGGTGATGATGCATATACACGTGGTGTGGTGTGTGTGTATGTATATATATATATATATATATATATACACATGGACACAAATTAATTTTAGTTTTTAAACACAAACAGTTGAAAAGGTTTTAAACTCGCTATCATTAAACATGAAAATAATAAAATATAGTACTAGCCATATCACTAAACATCCCTGAAAATGTGTTTTACTAAAAGTGATTTTAACTTTACTTGATTTAAAATCAAATTATATTATTTAACATACTTACTATGGCAGCCTTAAAATACTAAAACTACAATAAAAAATAAACTTAAAAAATGGAAATAAAGCTAGACATGTATTCTTACATTTTACTTAATAAACCAGTGAACACAAGCATAATTCTCCCAAGATGAAATTAATGTTTGGAATAATCACTCACAGTGATATAGGCTTGAGTGTCATTACTCTGTTCTTCTTTTACACTGAGGGATTTGATCTGAGTTTGGAGGTAGCTGTTCCATGGATCACTGGAGAAGGCAAACTACAGGGAGGAAAAGAAAAGTCACTCAAGGTTGACAGTTTAATGGCTCCCTGTTACAATTACCCAGAAAACGCAAGGTAAGGCTCTTGGACATGACGGCAGATGGACAGTCTGTCTATCTGGCACACAGTTCAAAGCCTGTCCCGCTCAAACAGAAATATACAAATGATCCTGTCCATTCATGTGGAGCTTGGACCGTCCTTACCCGTGAGGCCCCACAGGCTCTGCAGGGCTCTGTGTTCGGCTTTGGCATAGGCACTATGTTGCTGGCAGGCTTTCTGTATTTGGGGTAGGCATTGGCGATGCAGTTGCAGGTCTGAGTCTTTTGGTTGGCATGTATGGTGGCGATGATCTTCACTCTCTCACAGCCAGCGATGGAGCAGTAGCTATAGCCGTCTCGTCTGTGCCGAGCTCGTGCGTACAGCCATAACAAACTGGCGGTTAAACACAGGCTTGCTGTTTCAGACTGATCAGGCTTCACTGTAAACAATAATTTATCTGGATTTGACAATATAATTTAAAGCGAAGTAGGACAACACAAGTAAAACCCAGAGGCAATGTGAGAAAATGAGCAAACAAAATGATATACATCAAAATTAAAGGTGATATGTAAGAATTAATTTGTAGAGACTAAGCCACTCATGGGTCAATTCCACCGAAAAGTGTAAACAATGTGGCTCTGTGTCACTATCAAAACACGGCTCTGTTTGTATGAGCATCAGGATGAGCCTGACAAACCAACATGGTCTCAGTCAACGGCGTGATAATTAGAAATGTTTCTTGAGCACCAAATCAGCATTTTAAAATGATTTATGAAGGCATGTGACACCGATCACCTTTTCCATCATCTAATGATTAATAATTAACATTTAAATCTTTAGCAGATCTGAAAACAAATATCCATTTTTCATATAATAATGTAATGCCTAAATTCCCTTGGAGCATTTATAACAACAGATTTTAGTTTTTAGTGTTTTTTTTTTCTTTTTTAGAATTTTTATATTCTGTTTAAAGGGGTATTAATACTATTTTATTATTTTTATTGTAGGATATTATTAACTATATTAAAATCCTTAAAAAATGCATAACTTCACAAGACCAAATTTGATTCCTACAGCTTTTTGTGAAATCATTGTGTTGATAAAGGCCTGTTAACATTTCAAATACATTTTTTCCTACCCAACAGATTTGTCAAAAAAGTACTTCCTTTCCTGCTGTCGCTTCTCTAGGTCTGAAATGGATGACACAGGGCTGTAGTCTTCTATGCCATCAAAGCCGTTGCTCTGCTTGTTGTAGATGTCTGATGTGATCTGGAAGACTGTTTCATTGGGGTAGCAGAAGCCGAGTAAAGCCCAATCACCCCTACAAGAGCAACACAGTCAAAAAGCACATCAGATTGTCTCTGGCATGAGCACATAGCCGCGAGAACATATTTTGAGCAGGGGGGCTGAGAATTAAACCCCGGGGGGGGGTATTGCTGATGTTGTGTGTGGGATTTTTTTTTTCATTAAGAGTAATACTGAATCAACCTTAAGCATTAATTTTGTTCCAAGAATATGAAAGATCTAACGTTAAATATCAAAATAAGCACTGTAGAAGCAAGAATGCGAGATTGTTATTATTATTGGTTGCTGCTGAGGTAATAGACGCTCTCTGTCTTTCTCGGTTGTATCTTCGCAATGGCTGTAGAAATGGTCGTTAATTCTTGATTTGGGTCCAGCACAGACATGTTACAGGTAATAATATGATCAAAAAGTCATGGCAACAAACGACTTCCTAAGTCAGTTTAAGTTGAAACGACTTTCACAATCAATTTGATTAAACTTAATTCATGTTTTACTGTTGCTTATTTTCACTGTAGGCTTAGGCTATTTTTTTCTATGAATTTTAATGAAATTACAAATTAATCAAATTAGTTTTATTTATTTTTTGTTACAAAATTTTCATTTATTTATTTTTAACACCACAGCCCCAGCCGCCCCATTTTTTCTTGGGCTACACGCCAGGGGGTGCTGCAGCACCCTCAGCACCCCTACTTCCCGCGGTAATGCACGAGCAACACGTATGTTAATTACTAAGGCAAAATTTCATGGTTATATAGTTTAGTAACTAATGTTCTGTTTCAGATATGGGGGATCACATTCTTCCTTTTTTACTTACTGGTCAAAATTAATAAGTGACAGGACTGTTTCTCTGGGTGTAGGTCCATTCCAGTGCACCGTGTAGCTCTTGCCCATCATCAGTACAGGCTGGTACTGCTGAGAAGGAGCTGTCTGGCTTCTGATACCTCTGAGAACCATGGGCTTATCAGGGTATTCATCTCTACTGATAGATAGGCTCAGATTAGATGCACCCTGTGTCTGTATATACACCTATGTAGAACATAAGTAACATTGTTTAAAAAGCAGAAACAGTTAAGAGAATATACATTACTGTTCAAAAGTTTGAGGTCAGTGAGATTTGGATTAACAAAATTAAAAAATGAAATAAATTCAGCAAGGAAGCATTAAATTGTTAAAAAGCAGCAGTTAAGACTTACATTGGAACAAAAAACAATTTTAAATAATGCTGTTCTTTTGAGCTTTCTATTCATCAAAGAATCCTAAAGAAAATGTATCAAGGTTTCCACAAAATTATGAAGCAGCACACCTGTTTTCATCAGCAATAATAATAAATATGAGCAGCAAATTAGCATATTAGATTAATTTCTGAAGGATCATGTGACACTGAAGACTGGAGTAATGGCTGCTGAAAATTCAGCTTTGCCTATAAATTACATTTTAAAACATTAAAACAGAAAACTGTTATTTTAAATTGTAAAAATATTTCACAATAATATTTTTACTGTATTTTTCATTAAATAAATGCACCTTGGTGAGTATAAGACTTTTTTCAAAAGCATTAAAAATGTGTTACCGACCACAGCCTTTGAACAGTGGTGTACTTGCATATCAACATAACATGAAAATGCAAAAGGAGAATGAGACACCTATTTCTTTACCTGAAAGTACTTGCCGCTGCACACAACCCCATTCCAATGAGGAACATCCACACATTGAGGGTGGCGGATCAGGAAGTTGTCGGCCCTTGCCACATACGTATCTGTGTAATTGCTGATTGAACCATCCAGGTCATGAAAGATGGAATTTTTATCGCCGTCCAGATCATTCTGCTCAAACCACTCGCCTGGTCGGCCAAAAAATGCTCTTAGAGTTACCTGGATGATTAAAAGAGGATCACTGGTCATGAGAAATGTAAACGAAAACAACCGGACAGAAGAAGAATCAATGTGGTACCATTTCGACAACAAGTGAGGCAAAATATGACCACATTTAAAGACCTTTCCAAGGGCTCTTTTTAACATATGCTAAATATCAGCTGCCAGAACAGGGGCTTATTTTTTAATTACTAAGCACCAGAGCAGATGGTGACCAATCAAGAGAGAACAACCAGATGTGTCGTTTCTCAAAACGAAAAAAGAAAAAAAAATTATAGGTGAAAATGTCATAAAACTCTTCCGTTTTTTTTTTTTTTATATTCATTCTCTTTCTTACCCTGTAATCTCTATAATTATAATTTAAAAAAAACTGAAATTCAACCATTTCATTATATATATATATATATAAATCTGACTAAAATAAATAAAAAAATGGCCACAAATTCTTTTTGAAACACAATATATTTTAAAAGTTAACACCAGTGTTATTTTAGTATCACCAATATATTTTTATTAATATTTTGAATCAGTTTTTATTTTTATATTTTCCATTTTAATTTCAATTTCAGTTAAAAGTTTTAGTCATTTTGTTGTGTTTTGTCATTTTTAGTAGTTTTTATTTTTAATGTCTATATAGTTTTTATTCATTTTATTTCAGTTTTAGTTTGTTATGGCAAGTTTTTTAATACTTTATTTTATTCCAGTAATGTTTATTTTATTTCAAATATCAAATATGTTTTGTTTTTTTGTGGTTTTAGTTTTATTTAACAGTAATAAACCTGGTTAACACACTAACTTGGGCAGTCCCAAAATAACATGACTAAAATCAAAATAATATAATTTAAAAAATAAACTGAAACTATAAGCACTGAAAATATAAAGGAAAACTAAACTAAATGACAAACTGTTGCTTCAAGAGAAATATATATATATATATATATATATAAAACTCAAAACTATAATAAATGTGACTGAGATAATGTACAAATAATTAGAAAATATTTTAAAAAATTAGAAAATGTTCACAGTTTTTATTCTTTAGTATTGAATGTCTTATCACAGAAGCAGTTAAACTGAGTAACTTATTATGTCTGTAGGTGGGTTAGTAGTCACAGTATAGTAGTGTCAGTGAGCATTTGAACAGTTTCCAAGTCCTAAATGTGTATGTGCACTCACACTAGGCTGGAAGGCGAGAGACGACAGGTTATTTCTGGGTGTCAGCTGCCAGATGTTTTTCAGGCTGAATCCCACAGCCATGATGAAGCGCTCTGTCGTTGGACTGAAGGCCCGAAACGTGCTGTCTAAGATTCTCACTGGACCATCATTTATCTGAAAACCTCGGATTGGAAATGTCCTGACAAGAACAGAGCAAAAGGCAAACAATATTCCAGTCAAACAACGAATTTGCTAAACCAGACAAAAGTTAATGTTAATACTAATCTTCCCTGAGTTCCCTCACATACTTGTTTCTTGGTAGAGTCCTCATCTTTCCATCTACTCCACCGATCCCCCAGTATTTATTTTGTCCTCCATTGGTGCCACAATTTCTGCTTTCACCAACAAACAGAGACTGGGAGACCTCCTGACTAGAGCCCTCATCTTTAGGGTAGCTGCCATCACTGCAGTGAAGAGGAGGGGGAGGAGGAGGAGGGGAGTGAAACATTTTAGTTGTTTCATTAACTGCCTGCCTTAGGAGGTTGATGTAGAACACTAGAGCACACATTTGCCAATCAGGGGTGCGTTTCCCAAAAGCAACTATGGTCGCAAGTTCTGTCGTTACCAATAGAGTTCAATGGAACGAACCACCATAGTTAGCTAACGATGCTTTTGGGAAACGCACCCCAGACTGTGAGTGTTTTAGCTTTAAAAAAAGTGTTCCTTTAAATGACTATGCCTGCAGCCAGGGACAGAGACAGCAAGAACATTCCTGCATATACACAAACACTCACATAAACAGTGGTCGACCGATTATCGTCGCCGATATTAAGCATTTTTATGATTATCGGTATCGGTCATTTTCAAAATCGATTCGCCGATAAAATAACTTAATTGTGAAACGCGCTATTTGGCTCGGATCCAGCATGTTCTGCGTGTCTCTGTGTATGTAAATGGCACAAACCAGCGGTTTTGTTTTCTACACATAGTGTGCGACGCTCGCGGTGATTTCAGCTTCTGTCGTCTCACTACATGAGGACATAAATACATGAACAACATCTCGAGGTATAACCATAACCGGCGTTTGATGCACTGGTCTTTAGTTGTACAAGGTTATAACTTGCTGATTAAGCATAAAAAGGGATCAGAGAATATCATTGCTGATGCTTTATCTAGAGCTTGGTCAGTGGCTTGAGAACTTGTTAACACTTATATAATGTGTGAATTATATAGTTTTTACATATATATAGTGTTACATTCCTCGTATGTTTTGTATTTTTTTTTGCTCCCTGTTTTCTTTTCTCCTTTTCCTCTTTTGTTGTTTCTGTTCTAAATTCTTAGGTTTTGTTTATTGGCTGCTCGGTTCATCAGTTGATCAATCAGGATGGACCTACCCGTTTAAAAGGCGGCCGGGTTTCGTGTGCTGCTGTCAGCCTTCCCGCTTTCCAGCCAGCGGGCGACTGTCCATTTTTGCCAGCCGCGCTCATTTTTTTCTTTGACTGTTTGAGTTGTGTTTATTCGTTATTTTGAATTGTTCAGTTGACTGACTTACTTGTTAGTTTATTGAGACTTTCTGGTCCTGTGGTTAGGTTTACTAAACCTGTGTCATTGTTCGCTAGAACTTAGAAACACCTGTTGCTGAATGATTAGTGCTTTAGTTGCTGGTTTGACATATGGTGCTAAGTTACCCCTGTGATCAGTTAACCTAGACCAATGTGTTTTTGTTAAGTGAGTCCTGTTAGAATGATTTCGGGAAAAGGAGGTAGGTAAGTTTTTGCATTTAGATGTTTTTGCATTTGTCAGTTCTAGTTAGGGAGTGACTGACACCTATGTATTTTTGCTATTAATCAGGGTAGTTTATGTTGGGCGTCGGATACGCTGAAGTTTGCGGTTTTATTTCTACATTTTCTGTTTGATAGTTAGATTAGTTGGGTTGAGGTTCAGTTATCGGGGTTGTTTTGCTTTTGATTATTTCTTTGTTTTGGCATTACTCAGTTTTCTCCTTTTTCCCATAATTTATCCTATAAGTTATTTATTTTTAGTGATTGCTAATCTGCACCTCTCAAATATAAATCGAGTTCGTATTGAACGTGATTGCCTGTTTCCTGGTCATTTCCTTTCATGGTTTGCCCCAGTGCCAGTTGTGTCTCACTTAAATGTTACGAAACATCCCCACAAATATTAAACACGTAACATTACGAGCTAGCCAACATAAACGAGCGGATAAAAGAGGATAAAAGATTTATCCTCTATTTAAGAGGATAAATAGAGAACTATTGTATAGGGAAATGTATGTGTGAGCACCCGCCACACAAGCACATCGTGCCGGACCTTTGAACAATGAGGCATTTCAGAGAATGAACGAAGATGCCTTGTGTACGTGCAATAAAAATTTGAACTCATAATTGATTGCATGAGTCTTTCCTGAAGCCACACTTTATAAAATGTTGCAAATCCCAAATGACTTATGAACTGCACTATTATGAGCCAAAGGCTGGAAATGCTAACTGCACCACAGGAAGCTGGGTATTAAATGAAGATGGAGAAATAGCAACAGCACTGATATTGTGTGATGAACATTACCTGAAGATAAATTTAAAAAAAGACTCCGAATGCGTCTACAAATCATAAAGTCTAATTATCCTAAATCATTGTTATTATTTGAAGGATTGTTTTGCCCACTGACTTGTGAATTTGGCATTAGAATCATAGATGAGGCATTTGATTACCTTAAAGTTGGAATGAACACGGTTGTTATAGAAGATGCCCAGAGGCGTGAGCTCAGCTTTAGTCTCTGGAATCAGTCCATGAGAATCACCTGTAGAGGAATTGTGGAAAACATACCAAATTCCTGCATCCTGAGAGAAAAAAAAAGAGAAAATTAATATACCAGGTATTTTCATAAATATTTTCATATCCTTAACATTTTCTGAAGGTTAAACAACTCCTTCTACTGACAATTTGCTTACAAATGCCCTATTTTGTACTAGTGGAAAGAGCGGGTGAATAATATTTACTCCTGAGTCCTGATTTCTATCACAGGAAGATGACTGAGACTCTCTTAACCTGGTCTGCTGAAAGCATGACTTCATAGGAAGCTTTTCTTTTAATAAAAAAGGGTGGAGGGTGCATCCTTTTATATACAAAACCCTCAAGCAAAACAAAGCGCAACAATACCACCAGCCTGAACAGATTTCTTTTGGCAAATACATTTTTAATTAAAGAATTGGAATGTGGAGATGCTATCTGTGATTGCACAAGCGCCTTGATGTTCTCATCAGTATCACAGAGCTGTGGGCATCATTTCAAAGAGCACAAATTCAATCAGAGAAAGTCACAGAATAGTCGTTCTATGATAAATAAATACCGTGAAAATGTTGCAAACAAACACTGACTCACTTTTCATTGCAGATCATAGTGAAAATTATTCATTTGGTCAAATCAAGGATTGTGCATATACCTGTGATCCAGCTGCTGAGTTACTGATCAAATGATTATTGGGGTGTGCGATCCAAAATGTAGACACTGCCCTAGAATACACACATTAGACAGGGTCTTGTAAATGTGTGATCTTAAAATACATTGATTGAAGCATTTGTTTATTATGTTTAAAACAAAATAATACATTTTAGTCTTAGCTTTTAGATATAGTTTATTATATTATAATAATAAAAATGAAATAAACAAAAACTAAATTATAAAAACATTATAATAAAACTAACAAAGATCAAGCAAAACCTTAAAAATAATAATAATGAATAAATAATTAATAAGCAAATAAATCTTTGGCAGCACTAAAATACTAAAACAACAATAAAAATGAAATAAACAAAAACTAAATTATAATAAAACTAACAAAGATCAAGTAAAACCTTAAAAGTAATAATAATAAATAATTAATAAACAAATACATTTAAAACACCTGATAAAAATAATAACCTGAATAAAAAAAAAACTACAATAACCCTGGCACAAAAGTCCAACTGTTTACAAACTGTTCCAAACTGACCCCAGCATTACCTCACTGTTTGATCAGAACTACAACTCTGAAACATATTCCAACATCCACCTTCATCCTGAACATCTACAGCTCTATACACAAACACACACATGCTCCTAAAACAGTTTTTATCCTTTTTAAAACAGCACCTTCTCAGCTATCCTCTGCCAGGGACATTGGGTGTTTTATTGCCCAGATAAGAGAAAAAGACTATTGCTGAGTCTCGGGAAATGAGAGCTCTGTTCTTTCTCCTGTTATTTGACCAAAAAATACAACAGGTCACACTGTCAAGGTCAGTTACCCAGAGCAGAACAAGCACTCTTTACATCAAGAGACTTTAAGATAACATTCACACACATGCTCAATTTCAAGCTGAGAGGCTTCAAGAAGTGTGAATATTGGCTTCATTGCAAGTTACAGGTCTATGAAGCAATATTCAATAAATATGTGTGAGTTTATGGTATCTTACTTGCACTCGTTTGCAGGAGATGGTACATATCCTTTGTGTGCCCTGTCTGTAATTTCTGTGCACATGCTATCATTGCGGTCGGTAGGTAGAATGGTTCCTGGCCTGGTCAACAAGCCTAGGTTATGGAAAAATACGTTCCTTTGTTCAATCCCGTCCTCCAGGAAAAAACAATGTCCCAGTGTATCATAGCCAACTGTGTCCCTAACCTATAATAAAAGGAAGATATCATGATGAATCAAAACGAGAAGATCAATGAAAACAAATACATTATTGTTAGGACATATATATTTCTCTCACCAGCAGGCCATTAGTGGCATGTATGCCAACACATCGGGAGAAGGAGTGATGGATGGAGAGGGAGTCCAGATAGGTGTGGTCACTGTATCCCCCGCGCTGGTCCACATCTCCACACCTATGAAAGTTCACAGGGGATCTGCCCTTCTCCCGCTGCTGACCCATGTGTTTCAGCTCCACCTGAGACAAGTGGACTGACGAGAAGTTCCCCAAAATCTGAACAAGATAAAAAAACAAGAAATCAAAAACACAAGACCAAGTGTTGGCCAACAAATATCTATCTATCTATAAAAAAAAAATGTAAAAAAGAGTCGTTGTATAAGTGCTACTGTGTGTTGTGGCTTTTCATTCTGCTGCCAAAAATAACACACAAATTTAAGATTATGCTTTCAGTTCCTTCCATTCAAAAAAGAGCTATACTCCATTATCTTGTGCAAACCCCAACATACAACAGCCTGTTATTTCTCCACATGACAGCACCAGACAGCTTAGTGTTACATAAACACACAACCGCACACACATATACACACACACAGACCCTCAAACAGACCTTGATGTGTCCCCCGAAGGTGTCGTAGCTGAAGTACTGGCACTGATTTTTTCCGTAGCAGGAGTTTTCCATTTCTCCATGAATGAGGATATTCCTTGAGAGGAGGGCCACCTCCGCACGCATGTCCACACCGTCCAGTATCTCTCCCACGTGGGTGAACTGAGGCTTTCCTGAGAAATTCCGACACATAAACACACTCCATAAAACTCACTGACTAATGATAGAGTTTGAAAATATGACGAGAGATTTATCTTAAATAATGAACCCAAATTGTAAAATTAAAAATACAATAAAAACTAAAAAAATAACATTTCTCTGTTTAAATATTTGTATAATTTAATTAAATGAATTAAGAAGAATTAATAAGACGAATTAGGGAGAAGTGGAATGAATGAGTGGATTAGCTTTTAAAAAAAAAGTTTCATAAATAAATAATGGATCCAGGACATTCATTCGGACTGCCCTTTACGCACACCCAGAGTACACACAGTATCCTTCCAGACAGAAAAGGGCTGGCAAAAGCTTTGCCAACAGGACACATTGCACAAGGTGATATTTAAACTACATCCTGTTAATAGAGGCCACATATTGAAGACATTTCCATTCTCCAACCAATTAACATATGTGCTGGGAATAATGACCATATTGTAATACATGCACAATACAACCCAGAACCTATTTGGATACTTAATAATTATGAATGTTTTAGCATTATACAACAATATCAACTCAAGTGATATTTATTTTAAAGATATAAAATACCATTCAAATGTTTGGGGTCAGTAAGATTTTTTTATTTATTTATTTAATTTTATTCAGAAAGGATGCATTAAATTGATCATGAGTGACAGTAAAGCCATTTAAATGTTACAAAAGTTTTCTATTATTAAAAATCCTGGGAAAAAAAAAAATAAAAAATCACAGTTTCCACAAAAATATTAAGCAGCAGAACTTATTTTCAATGTTAAAATAATACAAAAAGTTTCCTGAAAACCAAATCAGCATATTACAATGATTTCTGAAAGATCATTTGACACTGAAAACTGGAGCAATGGCTGCTGGAAATTCAGCCACGCAAGAATAAATAAGATTTTAAAACACATTAAAATTACATTTCGATTACATTGAAAAAAAGAAGAGTCCACTATGTGGTACTGCACATATGCTGCGCAGACACAGCTGTGCAAGAGATGGAGCAGAATGTGAGAAATCAAGTATATTTCTTTCTATCTAACGAAAAAACATTCAGACATTTGTATGACATAAGTATCCAAATTTCTATACTCAATAAAGACCAGCTGGGACATTAGCACTAGAAAGCAATTAGTGAAAATGTTTTTAACAGGGTGGAGCACATGATGGTGGAATTATCTATATAGCCACTGCTGGCTTCTGGTCAGAAATGGAATTCTGGTGAACAGTCCTCGCCCTTTTGCTGTCTCAAACTCAATGACACTGTCATCACTTGAACTCGGCTGTATCCAAATTCACAGCAAGATTCAGGACAGATACACTTTACATTATCACCACAAGAAACCGGAAGAAAAACATGCAGTTTAGCGCAAACACACCACCACCTCACCTTGAATTCGAACCTGTTTCCTGTTGCAGTGGGGACACGGGAGCAGGGTGAATTCCTCTGCCTGATGCATGGAGTAATCGGTGCTGGCCACCACAATCCGATCGCCCGGATTCCAGCTGCTAACATCATCCATCAGGTTCAGAACCACTTTATCCACTGCATCCACCTGGAAGCCTGTTGTAGGGTAACCTTTATGGTAGAACAAAAACCAATGTAGGTTTTAAAAGGGATTTCTTTTAATACATTCTTGATCAATATTGTAGATTTTACCCTATGCTGTCCAAAACGTACCATTTTTCCACTCGCTGTAAGCAGTAACAGTGAAACCAACACCATCCACAGTGATGAACTCTCGGCGAGCCAGCGCCTTGCCACCGGTGTCATGGTTCTCATGTTCTCGTACGTCTTCCGAGCAAGAAGCATTGCCTCCACCAATTACCGAGACCAAGGCCCATGCCTGCCTAAAACAGAGATGAGAAAGAGCTATTAAGAAAGCCAGCAATGGACAAAAACATGCAAGAAGATGTGACAGATTTGGAGGAATGGTGTATTCATAGAATATAAACTGGCTCAAATCAATCAGTTCGACGACAATAAAATATAAATTACAAATTAGGATGAATGGCTTCTTCATTAAGACTTGTCAGTGCACTCCCATGTGAAAGTGACGACCAGTTATTGAACATAAATTGAATGTAATGGAAGAGAAGCCAAAACTCTTGAGTTAAAAAGCCAAACACTGTCAAGGATGAATGAGATTGACTAATTGAATCCTTCCTTCCTATTATTTATCTAGTCAGCCCATTAGTACAGTAAAAAGAGCAGTTGTCACTCAACTGAAGGCAATTGAATTTGTCTGTCATCAGTCTATGATGAGAATATAAACCAAAATGTGGAATTGTTTGAGGAAAGTCATTGCTTTCTGAAAAGAGTGAATATTCACAATGTTAAAGGGTTTGAAAAATTTTCATTTACTCATCCTCAATTTCATTACTGTATGGTTAAATTTAAAGAGATAGTTCACCCAAAACTGAAAATTCTGTCATCATTTACTCCCTCATGTCGTTCCAAACCAATATGACTTTATTTCTTCTGCAAAGCACTACAGAATGTATTCTGAGAAATGTCTTGGTGTTTTTTGTTTGTTTGTTTGTTAGTTTTTTTTGTCCATACAAAGGAACAATCTTCAAAATATTTTATTTTATGTTCCACAGAAAGAAAAAACAAACAAAATCATACAGATTTGAAATGACATGAGAATGATTATAAAACGGATAGTTTTATATATATAGACCGGGCCTTGATTCTGATTGGTTGAGCAGCGTTCGAAGCTGTTGTAAATTACTCTACAAACATACACCTTTGTTTACTTTGTGTGTTGCTTGGCAACAGGGCTGACTGGGACGCAATTTCAGGCTGGGAAATCTCACACTCATCCAGTGGTTTACAGTGAATTTATAACAGCTAAGGGGGTTTTAGGTACTCCGCTTCGCGTCGTGCCTAACAACACCCCCTTAGCTGTTATAAATTCACTGTAAACCACGGCTTCTTGGGGCTTATTGCTTTAATAAGATTTTTCATTTTTGGGTGAACCATCTTTAAATTTCAGTCTGTTCCTCACACAAAGCTGTTGTATTTCACTAATATCCATTAGTATAATATGCATTTGGACCACGTTAATGATGCCTTTTATAATTTCTGGGGCTTAACAACCCCTGGTCACTATACACTTCAATTGTATGGAGAACAGCAGTGTGAACCTTCTGCTAAACATCGCTTTTTGTGGTCTCCAGAAAAAAAGAAAGACATTTGGGTTTGGAATGACATGAGAGAGTGATAAATAATGAAAGAATACGTTGAACCATCCCTTTAAAAATGATAATAATGAGTGTCTTGACTTTTTACATCATTAATTCATAAAATATTACCCAGTGTAAATATAACCAATCCTACTTCCTCTCTCCCTATAAGGCATCATTCAGTTTTGGCAAGGATGGAACTAAAAAGAGTGGAAAAAAGGGGGTAAAAAAAACCAACAAAAAAGAACAAAACTATGGCTCAACAGACTCTGGAGCTACTGGTGTCAGCTTCTGCGGTAGCATTAATACTTCAACTATGATGAAACTGCAGGTACTTCACAACAACTAGGTCAGAACTGCTATTTGTTATACTGACGCATATGAGCTCCAAAGGCCAAGCCTCAAACACGAAACCCTCTAGAGGTTTGGAAAATAGTGTCTCATTGAACTTTCTCCCATTAAGGAGTGTGGTTCACTGCAGTTTACAACAAGTTTATAAAATCTTTGTGGATAAACAGAGTGACTAACTACCCACTTTGAGACCAATAAGGCCAATTTAGCTGCTATGAGGTGGGAGGTCTATGATGGCCAGAAACCACACTTGTATTATCATTTTATCTTTCATATTTTCATCTTTTAGCAGCCACCAAGGAAAGATTACCTAATTTCTCAGAATACACAGGAATCTTTCCTGTCTTTTTCCATCTTGTTCCTGGCTATTCCCTACCCTCAAAGGGGAGAAGAACATCTAATATCATTAAAGAGTGAATCGTCCCAATATTTCCTGCACTTTTAACACCTTCCACATTTACATATTCAGTATTTTGGTGTGGCACTAAAACTTAAAGTCTTTGTTTAACAATCATGAAATGCTGTTTCAAAACAGCAGGCTGCAATCATTTTTATAATTCCATGATGTTAAAACCTGCATGAAAGTTGTGGAAATAAACCACTTTCCACAATAGCACAACAAACTCTTTCTTCAACACAGATACAGATACACCAGGGATCTTATCAGTGACTCGGGGACAAAGGCCTTTTGTCATTTAGCTCTTTTGATGCTCCAAAATATGATGATCACCTTGCAAAAGGACTCCTTTTTGCAAAATAAAATCATACTAAAGAAATTGTAAAAATCTAATATAAAAAGGCCAATTTATACAGTGTGAGTCAACATCTTATAAAGGCAACATCTTGTTAAATTAAAAACTTGCTAAATTAAGTCATGGGCTTATTTGTACTATAACCAAAATAAATTATTGAAATGTTAATCACAAACATATTTACTTTGTATTTAATTAACAGTTAATCTTTTTCTACCCACTATTAGAATACATTTAGAACTTTATATTACTTTCTATTATATAAAGTTTGTATTTTGACCCTCTTGCAACCCCTGGAGGTCCCCATGCCCCTCATGTAACACATGCTTTGTATCCAAACATACACCTCTTTCTACAGGGACAATCCTCCCTGAGCAACCAGGAGTTCTCTCTTAACAACACAAACAAACTTCACAATAATCAACATTCTTTCATACCTCAACTTCTAGCAACTTGCCTCCTAGTCAGTCTGACATTGGCAAAGCACATATGTTAGATTTATCACTAGCCGATAACAGGCTTATAACTTTATTTCTATCAAAAACATGTGAGCTCCAACGCACCCCTCAGGAGTGCCTAAAGTCAGTAGACAGCAGACAGATAATATTTCTTCGTATGATACACTACTCTTTGCCTTACAGTTCTAGTTATGTAACAGAGAGAACACAGAAATCTTCTGAGTTTTCATGCCCAAGACCTTTGACTAAACTAATGTGTCTAGAGACACAGTCTGCAGTTTGAACATTAGAGTAAGCATGCATATTTTCCATATTTCTTTAAGTAGTAAGAGAATGTTACAAACAAGTGCCTTTGCAATTAACTGTAAAAGTAGGCTTTATGTCTGGAGGAATTTCTATATTTGACACCAAACTCTTTAGAAAATATTTTCAGCTGCACGGTAATAAACTTCATCCCTCACTGAAAATCCATACTTTCCATCTGCAATGTAAATAAAAGAGACTCAGCATCTGGTTCTTCTGGCTTTGAGCTCTTGAAAAATTCTCGCAATGAGATATTATAGACAGATACACACATCAGCACTTTTCAAACAAATCCTGGAAATATGCCTGTTTAACCTTTCACCGGCTTTTCCTGCAGAATACTGCCATTTGATACACTGGGAGGCTTCTTTTGATGTGTTTCTGTGTAACAACCAAACAGGTCTCCCAATCTGAACAGCTGAAAATTGGCCAAAACCTCTCTAAAACTAGCCAACATACTAGTAAGCCAGCTTTGGCTGGTTTAAGATTATTTTTTCAGTAGTGATGCTTTCAAAATGCCTTCCTTATTCACCTGTATTTGAGATTATTGACATGATTGCTGCCTAGAAGATCCTTGATGGTTTTCTTGGTCTCTTCCAGCAGGCTCTTAACCGCAGAATCACCGGTGGCCAGTGCAACAATGCGTCCTGCAGGTAGAGACTCCAGCAGCTGACTCAGCCTCTTACTGTCGTTATAGGAATCGTGTGTGTCAAAACGCTCGTTGCTCACCACCTCCGCCGTGTCCTGATCAACCACCCGCAGGTTAATTCCACGGCTGAAGTTCTTCTGGAAGCCATGGTCACCGGTAGCCAAACCTGAAGCAGGTACGGTGCGAGTGAGGAAGGTCCAGGACAGCCTCTCTGACCCGTGGAGCTCCAGAGTTCCTCCGGCATTCACACCCAAAAACTTGCGGCCCATGCCAGGAACCTCAGTCACGGCGGTTTCATCCGATCGGCCGACCAGGGTGATGGTAGCCAGGGAGCGATAGCGGCATTTTGTAGCCCCAATATGGAGAGCACCGCCATCTTCTATCAAAATGTGGCGCGTTCGTAATGTAATGTTTTTTGAGCCTTTTTTATCATCGGCAAAGACAACCAAACCTATAATAAAATGAATGAAATCAGCACAAAGAGGAGATTTAAAGGGATAGTTCACCCAAAAATTAACATTTTGTCATTAATTACTCACCCTCATGTCGTTCCAAACCCATAAGACCTCCGTTCATCTTCGGTACACAAATTAAGATATTTTTGAAGGAATCTGAGAGCTCTCTGACCCTCCCATAGACAGCAAGGGTCCTTACACGATCAAATGTAAATTGCGTATGCTGTTTTGTGTTAGCTGCGCCACGCGGATACATTGTTTTCGTTCAAATCAAAGCGTAAATGATGTAAACAGCGTATCCGCATGGCACAGCTGACACAAAACAGCATACGCAATTTACGTTCAGTGGATACTCTCCAAAATGGCGCTAGGGTGATGCGGAGGAGACGAATTGTTGAATAAAGTCGTTTTTTG
>NW_015555728.1:814010-816155 GCF_001515605.1 Sinocyclocheilus anshuiensis
GGTAGAATTTTCATTTTTGGGTGAACTATCCCTTTAAAACCCAAGTAAAAGTTCTAGAATTCTCTGAAATGTACAAAAATGAACAAGCCAGTGTTTTGCAAAGGTATTTTTTACACATCGCACAAATGATCTTACCTCCAGCCTGGATAGTGATAGAGTACAGGGTGGCAGATGAATCTAGACGGTAATGCTCACCACTGCGTACCACCACCTTTTTGAGGTCATGGCCTGGGTTCCAGGAGAGCAGCACAGGGTTGTGATGAGGGCAGTTCTCTACAAAAAGATGTAGGAGGACAAGATTTTTATTTTTCCCACCACAAAAGAATGAGCAACATTTATTTTTATTCATGTATTTTGATATTTGCTTTGCTAGACATAATATTTAGTAATAATAAAATGTTGTTTTCTTTCATTTTTATTCAAATTTTAAAAACATTTTTCATTAACAACATTTATTTTTCTTTACAGAAAGAAAATTTGCACTGAACTATAATATAATTGCATAAATTCATTTCGCAGGAAAACTATGACTTGCAATGCAAATTATTGACTGGTCTGTAGTTCCCAACACATTCTTACTGATACCATTCTTGAAATTTCAGCAAAACCTCATACATGTTAGCCAGCTTTATACAGCTTATAATGTTACAAACAAATTCTATTAATACAATTTTTAATTTCTATTCTCAAAAAAAAAACATGTATCATGGTTTCAACAAAAATATTAAGTAGCACAAATGTTTTCAACATTGATAATAATAAGAAATGTTTCTTTAGCACTAAATACACATATAAGAATTATTTTTTTGTAGGATCCTGTGATACTGAAGACTGGAGTAATGGCTGTTGAAAATTCAGCTTTGACATTGCAGGAATAAATTATACATTTCAATCAAAATATCTTAAAATAGAAAACAGTTATTTTAAATTGTAATAATATTTCACAATATACTGTTTTTACAGTATTTTTGATTAAACAAATGCAGCCTTGGTGAGCATAAGTGACTTCTTTAAAAAAAACATGAAAAAAGTCTCACTGGCCCTAAACTTTTTAACGATTTAACGACTTTTTAACTATTCCTCACATACTCAAGGTGATCGTGTCTTACCATCCAACACATCTTTAGAGGCAAGACTGAGGACGAGTATGAGAATCAGTAGGAAAACGCAGAAGAACACGCCAACACAAATATAAGTGTTCTTCCTCTGCTGGTTCTGGGCACGCTCCCTTCTGCTCTCATCTTCTGACAGATTAAAAACCGAAGGTCGTGCAGGGGGCGGGACCGGGGGCTTCAGTGGGGGCGGTGGAGGAGCCTTGACTGGGGGTGGAGAACGAACTGGAACAATCCTGCCTGGAACATATCCTGACGACCGCTGAGCATTTCCGTTAACAGGAGCCACAAAAATGGGGTGACTGCTGGGGCCATCATTCACCTGCATGGTATAACTGTCTGCCACGTCCTATGGGGGGGGGAGAGAGAAAACCATAAAAGATACACTAATATCATTCAAAAGTTTGGGGTCTGTAATATATTTTAATGTTTTTGAAAGATGCAAGGCTGCATTTATTTAATCAAAAATACAATACACTGTAATATTTTGAAATATTAATATAATTTAAAATAACTTTCTATTTTAATACATTCTAAGATAATTTATTCATTGAATGTCAAAGTTAACTTTTTGGCAGCCATCATTTCAGTCTTCACTGTCACATTATCCTTCAGAAATCATTCTACTATGCTGATATGCTGCTTAAGAAACATTTCTTATTATCAATGTGTAAAACAGTTGTGCAGCGTAATATTTTTGTGGAACACTATGATACTTTTTTTCAAGATTGATTGAAAAGAAGAGAATACATTTGAAATAGAAATCTTTTATAACATTTGATCAATTTAATACATCCTTGCTGAATAAAAAGTATTAACTCCTTTTCAATGATAGAGTATTGTTTTTGACTTCTTAAAGGGGTCATATGATGCGATTTCAAGTTTTCCTTTCTCTTTGGAGTCGTTGTTTTTCATTTCTCCGATCACAAATGCAGACATGGTTTTAAGTTTGCGCGGTGCGATGCAACGCAATGTGTAAAAAGACAGTATAAGTCATTATAATCCGTAATTATGTCCCCACTGGATGCAACAA
>NW_015555728.1:816624-823386 GCF_001515605.1 Sinocyclocheilus anshuiensis
AAAATAATGTTATTTTTAGCAACATCATATGACCCCTTTAACTAAATTTGATATTACAAAACTACACTACACCACCTTGACAGGCAAAAGTATTAAAGCTCAAAGTTTTGTGGGCCAATCATACAACTGTTCTGACTTAATTTTGATTGGGACTCAATTTCATAGTGGCATTACAACGCGCTTTGAAGTGCAAGCTTTCTGTAGGTTTTCACATTTTCAAGTTATTTACAAAACACATGGCACCAATTACAAGAAAAAAAGTGCTCAGTCGTTCAACCCATGGCCCCTTCGTGCCACAAAACAACAGACATGGGCCATATAAAGAAACTCTCCCTATAAAACCCTGTCACACAAATATTTGCTTACCAATAATCACCTCAGCCAAATTCTGTAATTATCATTAAAAGAGACTTAGAAGTTCCACACAGAGAGAGTTGGCTTCATTTGTACCAAACCGTTACAAATGATTTTATAAACTCAAGATTCTCCAGGGCAAAAATCAGTCACAAAAACTTTTCTAATCTTTTAAACATTAGGGGAGAATAGAACAACCACTCTGACCCCAGCATCTGTTGAACCACAGCTCATTTACTATTATACTATTAAACTAATTTTATTCTTGCTTTGATCAATACAAAGATTGCAATATCACCAGATCCTGATCTGACCATCTGTAGCTCCTCAGCCATAAACGCAGGGGCATAGCAATCACTATAATTGGGGAGGACATTCACATGAAATCACATTTTTAAGGGGGGTGAGTAATGAATTTCCCTTGTCTGAGGGGGTGAATGGACAATGGCAGGCTATGGACAGAAACTTACAGGCTTTATTTGCAGTCATCCAGAGAGGTTGTGTAGTCTACTAGTAAAATGATAAATAAATATAAGATATAAGAAATATGATTTATGAAACCTTTTTACCTGTTGAAATACCTTTAAATGACCAATAAAACCCATAAAATGCGGTTTTACACTTACCAAAAAATTATTACAGACTCTACTTATTGAGTGAACTGTTCTTTCTGCCTCAAAATGACTTGATTTCATTCATGGTTGTTATATTTGATAGATTATAGCTCATTCAGTCCTTTTTCTCTGTCTCCTTGTCTCTGGCACAGAGCCAGAGACAGACGCGTTTTTAAAGCACTGCGCATTATAACCAATCCCATACGTTTCTGTTGAGCTTATGACTGCAAGGACCAATCAGAGGCATTCAGATGAGTCACCGCTGAAACACGCTGTTTCGCCACTGCACACGCTGGCTGACTAAATTCTCTGGCTAATTCTCTCATCAGAAACAACAAAGTGAAGATGTACGAATGTAAGTAAGATATTAATTTCACAGTGTAAACAGATTTAGAGATTATTATGGGAGTTTTTGAGAGTGCTTGAACTCGCAGGACTTAAGTGAAAATGTTATTTGATAATGTAAAGGTTCTTTGCTCTCTTTTTGTACAATGAAAGTGTTACAGGCTAATTAGTAACTTACAATGTTTTTATTAAATTCACATTACATACAAAGTCAGTTGTGTTAAAAATATTTTATGGTATCACACCCATATCTGGTACTTAAGTAAAAAGATTTTTATGCAAAGTTAATAGATTACACTATTAGGCTACTTTGCCCATCGCCCATTATAGATCAACACAATCTATAAAGGTGCAAAATGCATTTACTTACACATATTTGAGAATCGAGATATTTCACGATATATTTTGGAATATGATGCTATTTTAAAGATCATTATTTTGTGTATTTGGTGTAACAGAATATGTTGACATGCTTTAATGTTCAAAAAACACATTATTTTTCAAATACTGTACATTATTGTAGGTCCTCTATGCCCCGCCTCTCTCAAACACGTAGTTTTCAACAAAGCCCAGGGCTCTACGCTTACTTTTCTTTTTTAACTTTTTTTAACTTAAAAAATTTAGGAGCACGTTCAAAATTTTAGGAGCACCGTCTTAACAATTATCCAAAATGTTATCAAAAAGTAGCCTTATAGAACAATGAATTAATCTTTTCTGTTTCTTATAGCAGTTTTGTATTGTTTGTAGTGTGATCAACGTTTGCGTAAGTAGTAGACGTGTTAGGGAAGCAACACGTAACATTTTAATTATATTTTGCTAAAATGAACGAAATGAATCAAAAAAAGATTTGTTCATTTTGCTGAACGAGACTCAAAGGTCCGAGTGGGTAAAATGATCCGAACTTCCCATCACTACTGCTGTTCCTGAAACCACGCCTTCTTTCTTTGCGTGCCCATTTGGGCATTATGCTAATATTTCCACATAGTGATGTAGATATGTGGGGGCGTGTTAGAACAAGCCGTTTTAGGTAGGCGTGGCTGACTCTTAACTTTTATAAAGAATATCTCTTTAGATGAAAATGTGACTGGTGAAAAATTACTGAATGAATGATACTTAATGTAGGCTAAGATTAATTTTAAAATTGTGCCCCCTAAAAGCACAAGTGCCCCCCCCCCCGTTACTGTGGTCTAGAACCGCCCCTGCATAGAGATTATCTTTTTCTTCTACAGGAAAATGTTATAATATAAGAATATGACACACTTTTAATTGCCATATTTAAATTTAAATGCATCATTTGTAATTTCAGCTATGCTCAAAAACTGTTTCAATAGAATAGCTACATCGCGCCCCCTCTAAAGTTTACACAATGCCACAAAGTTTCATCAACTTCAGTTGCACGCGTAACTTCATTCCTCCATTCAATCATGACTCGGATCTTCCAACAGATTCCGTAAACGCACAATGCACGACCGAAAATCCGTTGAAAGACCTTCACAGTAGAGGTCTAAAGTAGGGGTCCTAATACAGGGAGACAGAGGTGGAGATCTCTTACCTTTCGATCTCTTTTCACTGTCACTTGCTTGGCTCGTCCGCTCCTTTCTCTATCAACCGTAGAGAGCCGCACGCAACTCAAGGGGCTATCTGACAGGGAGACCGCACTAAATGTGTTTTAATCTTCTTTTACATGCTTTCTTTCCTGGGCTGAAATCAGCCAGCCCCGTCCCAGGCGCGGCTCGCGGAGGAAGTGAAATTAGGGGCGTGTATTGAGGATGAGGGAGCAGAATTAACGTGTGGAAGAGCCATTAGCATGACGACAAGGGGTTCTCGGGTGGGCGGGGCTTACCGTTCAAGAGATAGGATGAGGGTTTTCAAATTAAACTGCTTTTGAAACTATGAATTTAATTTATTGTGAAGCTTATGGTCGCATACGGTGCTGAAGAAGCACACAGGGGGTCTTGTCGTTTGAAAAGTCTTGCTTTTGTCTAGTGATGTCCGATTCGTGAACGAATCGTTCTTGTGAGTCGGATCTTTGAAATGAACCGATTAACAATCTGGTCGGGAACTGATTCGGTTTTGGAAGCGCAATGACGTTTAATATTGACGTTTAATATTGACGCAATGACGTTTAATATTGTTCACGTAAATATACATTATATATATATATTGTGGCTCAAAAATCTAAAAACGCATAATAAATAGAAAAATATGCCTGCCTATGTTTTTTGGCTGTTTTAGAGCAAGTAATATGCCACGCTAAGGTGTAGGGACCACGTTATTACGTAATAACGTTCGGACGTAAGGAATCATGGAATCGTTGAGTTCTTTGAAGTGAACTTAGGAATCGATTCGGGAAATGAGTCAGACTTTGCTTGCTTCTTTTCTCAACGCTGGCAAGAATTGACCAATCACAGTCGTTTGTGATTACTGATTAAATCATTTTTTTTTTATTAGTTAGTAGAGCTTGATGTGGCAGATTTTCATCTGCATGGCAGGCACGAATCTTTGAATTTAATACATTTTAAACAATACACTTTTTAATGTACAAATGTCTCAAATACGATTAAACTCGTCCTTGAGATTTTGAATGCGACTCAATGGAGGATTCGCCTTCCTGAGCCCCCATGCGACCCCTAGAGGAAGACCACTACTTGTCTGCCTCATACAAAAGTTATGAGTGAGCATCACTGCAGTCCAATAGGGATCCTCGGGTGTGCGCATGACACGCAGGCTGCATATGGAGTTTAAAAAAAAATAACATCTAACATTGTTAGATTCTGTACTTGTTCATGAATTGACACTTGTAATACATTTTAAACAATACAATAAAATAATACAAAAGTTATGAGTGAGCATCACTGCAGTCCAATAGGGATCCTCGGGTGTGCGCATGACACGCAGGCTGCATATGGAGTTTAAAAAAAAATAACATCTAACATTGTTAGATTCTGTACTTGTTCATGAATTGACACTTGTAGGAAGCAGGAAAGGGTTTTAACTACATGATGACAATATGTAGCCTAATTCTCACTGTAACGTCCATAACCATTTAACAACATTAATAAACTTAAATTATTTGGTGACATTTTATAAAAAGTCTCTATATAGAAACACATCTTTATTGTCTTGTCCTGTTTTCTGTTCTCATCCTTTGAATCCATTTAAGTGCCTTGTCTTTAAACATTACCCCACCCTAAAAAGAATGGGTCACATGTGTTCTTAACATCATGTTCAAAGCCCCATGCTTTAATGGTCATTGAACCCAGGGGGTGCAGTTGACCTCTGCGCAGTTAAAATGGTCTTGAAAAGCGAATACATATGAAAGGTTAGGATCAATATTAAAAGCAATTCATGCAAATGCATGCCACTCTGAAGGATGAGAAAAAAGACAGCTCTAGTTCTGTCTGAGATTTACTTAGATCTTTATCAAATTCCAATCATAAAAAGTTAAAGACCATAACGTGATCCTAACAGAAACCACCATGGTTCCTAAACAGATAGGACTGTAAACATGGGGTGTTTGGATTAAAAACATAATTCTGAAAGAAAATGTTGCTGATTTATGACCACAAGAGGTAGCTTTAAATTACATGTTGCAGATCAGCACACATAAGAAAAAATAAAATAAAATCTGAGTCAAGACTACCACAATTGGATTTTAATTCTTTAAGCTCTTTAGTCTCTGAAATACATCTTTATTTTCCAATTTTGTATTATAGCTATTTAAGATCATAATTACATACAGTATAGCAATTTTCTTTTACAATGGGTGTTTAGAAAAACAGAAAAACAACACATCTGGAAAAACTGAAGCACGTCAGTTTGTGCTTCAGTCTGACCAGTTAAATTCTATTTTGTGCCATACATAATATAATAATAAATCAATTTACAGTGGTAATAACATTATCACCAGTTTCATAGTACAGGAAATAAAAAACCCATTCAAACTAAGGTTATTTACAAAGTGTGGAACAGGGTGAAAGTTTTCTTTTACATTTGAGAAGTACTAAGATCTACTTTAGAGCATCATTCATTTTCCATGTACAGACATTAAATCACATCCTTCCAAACTCTCCTCACCGTGTCCAGTGGTTCTCTAAAGAGAAACTAAATGTCGCTGCCTGAATTCAGCAGCAGTGTCTAAAGTAACAGCCTTATCATGGCGCAAGACAACAACAAAAGTTGTGTGCATTTCATCCGAGACACAAGATGGTATAAATTATATTTGACTAAATGGCAAAGCAATGACTCCAAACATAAACAAGTGTTAATTCCAGTATACGTGTAATCAAGAGGTCTGATGGATTTCCATTAAGAAAGTGCAATAAGCAGATAACAAATGGACTGTTACTAATATCGCCATTGCTCTGTTTGAGCAGGTGTGTGTATACTTTGAGCTATTGTAAGCCAAAATTATAAAGTGTATTTTGAAAAGCGTATTTATTTGAAAGTTAAAACAGATATTACTGTCATATTGGCCAGCATTGTTTTAAAGAATACACTTAAGAGCAAAACACAGACAAGTGTGAGGACATGGAGAAAAATAAACATACCAAAATGTCATACAGATTGCAAACATTGTGCTTAAGCAGGCATGTTTTGAGAAACATGTACATACAAAGTAATGTATTAAAGTTTAATATATTATTTGGCATCACCTGTATGGCAATTATTTGTGTCAGAATGTTGCATTTGTACAGTACTCCATTGTGTATATGATCACATGCATACAGCAAAACAAAAACTGGACTTAAATGGAATGGGTTTGATACTTTAGTACATACTATCAAGAGACAGAGTCGGGTCACAGAAACATCCAAGTCCTCCGCCCACGTCTATAGAAGTACAGTTACACAAACACACCCCTAAGAAAGGCAGTAAAGACACATCTCCTATTTTCTCTATAGCATGGAGAAGTGCAACTTAATTAGAATAATTGCTGTCAAGTTCACAGTCGCCTGCTGGGCACCAGGGGTATGTTCATCAAGTAAGGCGAGTCCTGATCTTGAGGTCCATCTATAAGTTTACAATTTCGTGAGCCACAAACTGTTTCAAGCGCTCCAGGTACTGTCCATACAGCTCTACGTCGTTGTGTCCCGCACCCTCCACCCACAGCGGCTCCACGGGCCGCTGGCAACGTTCGTACAGGGCCAGCCCATGGGAGAAATCAATCACCTCATCCTCCGTACCATGGATCACCAGCACCGGAGAAGTGACTTTAGAGATTTTATCAATGCTGAAGGGGGAAAAAAAAAAAATATATATATATATAAGCACATGAGTAGAGTGTTCTTTAGTACAATGTTGTTTAACTCATCACATTGTGATCTGTAAATTAATTTCTACATGAGACAAAGAGCAAAAAAAAAAAAAAGATATGAAAGGGCTTTTTTGGATGTCCAGTATTTTTCTTCAGCTGTATCACTGACAAAGAGTGGGGGGGGGGGGGGGG
>NW_015555728.1:823652-827205 GCF_001515605.1 Sinocyclocheilus anshuiensis
ATGCACATTCTTTGTGTTTCTAAATTATTTCATAAGACTTTTACCTTCTTAAGTATCTATATGAAATTTGTACCTGACTTACTGGCTGGTCAAATAAAAATAAGTAAAAATGTTTTGGTTCATTATAATTTGGATATTGCATATACCTTCTTTTTATAATTGTACTGTAAATTTACAGCAGTCTGCAAAATGTAATAATAATAATGCATACGCTACCGTTCAAAAGTTTGTTGTTAAGATTCTTTAATTGTTTTTGAGAAGTCCTTTATGCTCACCAAGGCTTAATTTTTTAAATAAAAAATACAGTAAAATAATATTGTAAAACTAGTATTAAAATAATCGTTTGCTATTTTAATACATTTTAAAATCTAATTTATTCCTATGATGGTACAGTAGAATTTAACAACCCTCAAGAAAAAATTCTTATTACTATCAATGTTGAAAAGTTTTTTTTTTTTAATAATATAAAAGTCTTTGTTACTTTTGATTTTATCAATTTAATGCATCTTGTTGAAAAATCTTGTTAAAGTATTCATTTATTTTAAAAACCTTTGAATGGTAGTGCAGGTATAAAATAAACAAACACTGAAATACTTGTTGGAAAATATTTGTCACTAGAGGGCACACAATAACAACAATGCCTAAGGGGCAGAAAACAGATGAACCAGCCAGGCGCCTTCTCCGCAACATGGCTGCTCAGAGCAAAACGTGGAAACGAGCAGTATGTCTCTAATTGGTATGAGGTACTATACAAATTAGGTGAAAGAATGTGATTGTGGTAAACATGAGAAAATAGGAAAAGACGGCAAGTCTAAGGTAAAAGAGAGACTCACTTGGGGAATGCATCGAAGCAGTACGTCTTCTTGGTATCAGGAAAAGCCACCCGCATGCCTGAGGTCAGAGGGGAGTGAAGGATGACAGCAGCGCTCTCATACCGAGAGGCCAGATCTACTGAAGGGACCGTACCGATGCTCTGGCCATAAATGATCACGTTCTCTGGCCTGATTCCATACCTAGAACACCACATTCAAATGATGAGTTCATATACACACCTACATTCTCCGATGATGCTGCGATCAGAACACAATTATCATTAATCGAAGGTACAGGTTGTTTTGTTTAACCTTCTTTCAGAACCAGACAAACTGGGAAATGGCCTTGGCGTTTTGTGGTTAATATGAATAACTTAATCTTTTGAAACTCTGTTCATATATATTACATAACCTCAATTGACATGCCTAACTTGTGTTATTGCTTTTACAAAAAAGCATAGGTGTGACGTGTGAGCCAAAATTTAAGAGCAGATACTAGAACAGAGAGTCATTAATCAAACCTTTCCTGCAAGTCCAGCTGCTTGCAGTCAACAGTCTATTTCATTACATTTCAACAAGTGATTGCTTAAAGGGGAAGTTCACTTTAAAGAAAAAGGGGGAAAAAAATTCTCCTATAATCATTTATTTTTAGATATAAAAATAAAATACAGATATAAAAAATCTGGCCGATTTTCTGTAGATAGTTATTTTCACATGATGTCTAATAATTAATTTAAAAATAAACTCAAAACCAAATATAAGTGAATTATTTTATATATATATATTGTCGCGGGGTGAATGAGAACACAGACTCGGTACTGGTCGAAAGAGCCCCGGAGGGTGATTTATTTGCCCACACACTGATCACACGTGCTCTGATGAATGGTGCTCGGTGCCCGTCTCAGCGTGGTGCTCGTGGGGTGAAGTGCCGTGGTGCAGATCCCTCTCCCAGGGTGCCTTCGGAGTCTGTGAACAAGGAGAAACAAGCATTAATGTCGCCTGGAGCTCCGGGGTGCCTTCCCGCTGGTGTCTCTTCTCCTGGCTTTTAAGGCCAGCGGGAACGAGCTCCAGGTGCGCCACTCATCGCGCACAGGTGTTGTGCATCGGTGATCAGTGTGGCAGCGGCGATTCCAGGGCGACGCTAATCTGGATTCGGGATACTCGCCACATTCCCCCCCCCCCGGCGACGCCGTTTTTTTCAATAAACTCTGCAAACATAAGTAAAAGAGGTTCATTTTCAGTAACTCTCAGTAATCCTGATGAAACCAGATGTAACAATGTAAAGCAGACAATTGCTATACAAAAGGTTGATCATTTTGATGCATTTTTATAAATTATATGTCCCTGAAACTTTCCATGAATGAGGTTACATTGATCTTCAAATTATTATTTTTAAAACATTATAATAACAAACCCCATGTTTCTATAGGTAGAACTATTAAAGGGATCATCGGATGCAAAATTCACTTTTACATGTTAGTTTAACATAAATGTGTGTTGGCAGTGTGTGTACAAATCCACCCTATAATGATAAAAATCCACACAGTTTTTTATTTTTAATCCACAATAATAATAATCCCTTTCTCAGATCAGGTTGTTCTGAGATTCTTGGAACAGATAAGTGCTTATCAGAAAAGATAAGTGCTCTCCCCTCCTTGAACAACTTATAAACAACATATTTACAAACAACATATTCATTAACCCTAACACTAGACAAACTATTCAATATATTGATCCATATTTCTTCTCATTTCTGTTTACCTGAATACCATCAAGCTTTTATACACTTTATTTTTACATGCTTCTTTATCGCTCTTTTATCGTTTCTTTATAAGCATGTAATTAAGCAGTCCTGTGAAACGTCTCGGTTACATATGTAACCCTCGTTCCCTGAAGGAGGGAATGGAGATGTCACGCCGGATGACCGACGAATTGGGATTTCGCTTAGAGAGACCAATCCACTTCGAGTGTAAACTAAATGAGCCAATGCACATTGGCATGCGATTATTGCATCCAGCTGCCACTGATCACAGCATGAGTATAAGTAGGCAGCAGGTGCAGCACATATTCAGGTTTTCGCTAGAACTGCTGGGCCATGTTCTCGACTGTGTCGCCGAAAAGGTCGGTCTGGGACACAGGGACCTTAAGGAATTGAACTTTGTCGGCGTCCCTCATGTCAACCAGACTCAACCAGAGGTGACGCTCCTGGACCACAATTGTGGACATCGCATGACCCAGAGAACTCATGGTGACCTTCGTTGCTCAGAGCGCGAGATCAGTTGCGGTTCAGAGCTCTTTTAGAACTTCCGGATCGTGACCACCCTTGTGCAAGTCCCTCAGTGCTTTGGCCTGGTGCACTTGCAACAACACCGTAGCGTGTAAGGCGGAGGCAGCTTCTCCACAGGCCGTATAAGCATCACTGGCCAGTGGAGTACCTACAGACCCGGGAGGGGAGGCACGTTTCTCCCTGCCGGGTGGAGGCGGTATTAGGACACAACTGCATCGCAACCGACCGCTCCACCGGGGGGAACCCCATATACACCCTAGCTGCACCACCGTCGAGAGTGGTGAGGGAGGAGGAGTAAGCAGATCGGTTTCCAGCAGAAAAAGGTGCCATCCACAACCTGGTAAGCCCCTCATGCACTTCCGGGAAGAATGGCACCGGGGCGGGGTGCTGAGAACTAGAGCCCGACCGATATGGGTTTTTTGGGGGCCGATACCGATATTAGGGAGTAAAAAAA
>NW_015555728.1:827289-831808 GCF_001515605.1 Sinocyclocheilus anshuiensis
ATATAAAAAATTCCCCCAAAATTATCACATTGAATCTCCAAATTAATACAGAAACAACATAAAAGTATATATAATATGTAAAAATACATTATATATAAAATATATATTAAAATATTAAACTATATAAAAAATCCCCCCAAAATTCTCACATTGAATCTCCAAATTAATACAGAAGGAAAACAAAGATGGTATATTTTTAAGATTTATTTTTTAACAGCATCTTTTTAGTAAGAACTATGAATACTGTGTAACAACATAACAGTACAATTTGTGCAATCATTTCTAACATTTAACAAAAAGGGAAAATAAATTTGATAAGGGGGAAAAAGGATGCTGCATTAATTAATTTGTTAAAGCATTAATAGCAGAAATTACACACACACACACACACACACACACACACACACACACACAAAATATATAAATAACATTTTAAATGTACAAATTTTTAATACAATATGCATTCAGAGTATGGTGAGCAGCAACTAAAGAATAGTGACCATGATGACGTCAGCGAAGCATTTTAATTAACCGCATAACAGTGATGACTTTCTTACTGTCTGTAGTAAAAAGCTGTAAGCGCAGATGCTTTCAAGGAATCCAGTGAGACGCAAGAAACCAAGTTTCATTTCTCATGTACAGTCATGCTAGCAGGAACATTTGTACTTAAAGGGGTGGTTGATTGCAATTTAAATGTTTTTACGTTAGTTAGTGTGTAATGTTGCTGTTTGAGCATAAAAAGGATCTGCAAAGTTACGAAGCTGAAAGTTCAATGTCTTTTAAAATTCTGGCGGTTTAATGCCTACAAAAACAGCTGGTAGGGATTACAACGAGTTACTTCCCGGGTGCGTGACATCACAAACCCAGATAAACCCCGCCCTCTGGAAAAGGCAGCAAAGGGGGCGAGGCCATGCTGCGCTGCTTTAGAGAAGAGGAAGAGAAAACTATGGGTGCATGTAAAAATCTAACGATTCTAATGGATTCACAAGTTTCAAAATCAATGTTCTAAAGCAGCGGTTCTTAACCTGTTATACTGTTCCTCGCGTCCCCCTGCTCTGCACACGCTCTGCATCTCTCTCTCTCGCTTTCATTCAGCTCAGCTCCAACAATGAACTGTTCCAATTATACACATTTTCACATAGCTATGAGAAGTGTTAATCATGGACGCGCGTGCGGTTTAAGCTTTAATCAGAATAAAATCGCATATTAAAGCTAACATAAGCATTAACAAATAACCGCATATCTAAAAGCATGAGACAATAACAAACAAAAAACATAGGCCTACCATTAAAAGCTGTGCTTGCACAGGGTCTGCACGATCCTCTTCAATAATATCCTCTGCTTCTCAATCGGGCTCAAACTGATAAGCGATATTAACAATCCCACCCCTTTAAATCATCAAATGACAAGTGCCTATATCTAATAGAGCCTGGAAACATTTAGGTTAGTTATCCTAGGGGGCGCTGTGTACACATTCCATGCCTTATTTAAAGCGCATGATCGCTTATTCAGCTGACTGCACTGCCACAGAGAGGGATGTAAACAGAAATGACTTCAAAAGTAGGACATATACTGATAATCCTATAGCAACACATACAAACATTAAATGACTTCTACTTCACATTATGCTGTGTCCAATGTGCAAGTACACAACACTGTAATGCACTGGGAATGGTGCTTTCAGTTCTCTAGTGCACACTTTACTGCTGTCTTGGAGGCAGACAGAAGGTCACTGAACTGGTTTAAGTTGAAACTGAAAATTGGAGCTGTGTGACCAAAATATATAAATATTTACATCTGATCACAAGCGGACCTCACATGTAACATTATGAATTCCAGTTCATCCATTCAGTTGCCTGCACAATCATGCCACTCACAATGAACCACTGAGACCAACACAAAAAAAAAATATCACATGATTCTTCATTACTTTGTGTGGTCATGTGAGAGAAGGTGGAATGTGTTCTGGAGAATGGCATAAAGGATTTTCAAAAATGAGAGCAAGGAAAAGTGACCGACTCTAACATTCTGTTATTTTCTAATGAACAAGTAAAAGTTTAAGAATTGTTACGCAGCTCTTGGCATTGGCAGCCTGTTAAGTTTTAATAAAATACATAAAAATAAATAAATAAAATAAAGTTCTATAGCACTATTTTTTTTAAGTCTTCTGAAGTCATAAAACAAATTGTGTGAGGGAAAGACCCAAATTCGACCCGCTCTTTGAGTGATCGCGGGCTAGACATGAACTTCATGAACTTCAGGGGAAGGTTAAACCATCAGTGCACAATGTCTCAGGGTGCAATTACACTTGGCAGATTTGGTTCGATTAAAATTAACTCTAGTGCGATTGCTCCGTTAGTGCGGTTCATTTGAATAAAAGTTAACGCTGCCATATGAACCTTGGTTGGAAAAAAATGTTCAAGCACACCTGGTTCTTCCCATCTCAGGAGCTATGTTCAGTTCCGTACAGGAGTCGGAAACGAGTCCAGAACTAAATGGATCCAGAACTAAATAAATGTATCATTTACTCTTTTAGTCCAGTACATTTGGTACATTTAAAAGTGTTAACACATTAAGACTGTTCATCACACAAACTTACTGTATGACTTCAAGAGATACTTATATTATAGTATATTTGTCCTTTTCAGAGCTTGTCAGTCAATAATGACCAAATTTTAAACGACCAAACTATCCGTTTAAAGTACATCTTCAGGATTCCAAAAGGGTCTCATGCTTTCAGATCCAGGAGAACTCTGATGGTCTGTGGAATGACTTTTCATCCAGTCAATTTCAGAAAGGGATGGTAGGGCCTCACCAAAGACCTAATGATTGATAGAGTGCTAATAAACACTTATCGAAGAGTTTTTTTCAAAATCACATCTTATTTTCATTTCATTTCAAGCTGCCACTTCATTATGCTGGCTATAAAGATAAAAAATTAAAATTTAAAAAATGTAATTTAATAAAGATAAGAAAATCAAATCAACACTATTTATTCCCATGGCAACAAATCATAAAATGACAATTGTTCTGATAAAAAAATAACATGTACCAGATTACCTTTAATAAGTTAATGAAGCAGCTGGCTGCGAGCAACTCTAAAGTGATACAAAACTTGCAGTGTGACACCATCAGGAAGTTATTTTTCACTTCCTGGGTAGGCAATGTTGCTATGACTGCAATCAGGCCTGTCCTTCCAGGATTCACTGGGAATCAGTTGCTAGGCAACCAATCAATATTTGACTTTGAGAACTGGCTGCTGGCACCTCCCCCCTCACCTCTCAGAGGGAGCTGCGCTCCATGAAAGACTGACACCAAATTCTCACAAGCTTCTTGAGGGAGATGCTTTTAGCTCTCAGCCCAAAAATACTCATGAGCACAATGGTCATTACGTGACTTCAGGAGGAAGGGGGGCACAGGAGTCTCATTCAGTAAAGCTGCTACTGCTGGCCTTTCTTTTATGACATCACAGTCATCGTTTTTGGAGGAGGAAGACAAAAGCCATTTCCTTTGCTTCTTCCTTTTACTGGAACGGTCTCAGACTTTTGAATGTGGAAGACAATACACATCACCACCGTTTTGCTGCTTTGAAGACAAAACCAGATGGTTCTGTTTGGTAGAAGTTTTCATACGCTACCAAGTCTGGTTGCAAATACCTATATGAAATGCACACAAACTAGATTACTGCAACGGCTAGCTGTGATAACAGATGGTCGTATCCAGACCAACCCCTTAGTTATGAACCTGGCCCAAGTAAAGTCATTCAGGCTTGCCAAAACTGTACCATCCGCTTTTCTTGTAAATGCTTAACAGATCTTTGTGTGTGCGTGTGTGTGTGTCAGCCCCACCTGATGTTTCAACACTGACTCACCTGGCTGAGCAAACCGAAAGGTGTGGCTGCCCTACACTAACATGACATACGATACAAACCATCCTGATTCTCGATTAGTGTGGTTTGGCAAGGCATTTTGCCTTTAGCAGGGACTGGACTGACAGTCCAGTAAGTCTAGTAATTTCTTTAATTTATCGGTATTGAATATTTAACTGTTTTAACTTATTTTGAGTCTGATCATCATCTAGTACCATATTAAAAAAATAGCAATAGATTATAGCAAAGGTTCCTTTTGCTTCCTCTGTGAAGTTGGAATGAAATAAAAATTGATCCTATCAATTTTGTAAATGTAATTCTTAAAGGGGTGGTTCACTGGGTTTTTTCTAGGCTTGATTGTGTTTATGGGGTGCAGTCTAACATGTGTTAATGCTTCGTTTTTTAAAAAACACATTATTTTTCACATAATTTACCTTTATTCCACACCGCTCTGTCCCTTCTCTGAGAAACGGGCTGATCATTTCCTTCTTTTATGAAGCCCCTCCCTCAGAAATAGGCGATGGGCTCTGATTGGTTAGCTAGCCCAGAGTGATGTGATTGGCTAAACCACCTCTAGTGCGTGTCTAAATGTCCCGCCCCTCACCTCAGCGGCATGTGCTCCGGTTGTATTGTAAACAAAGGCGTCGTTAA
>NW_015555728.1:831938-857471 GCF_001515605.1 Sinocyclocheilus anshuiensis
AAGCCCCTCCCTCAGAAATAGGCGATGGGCTCTGATTGGTTAGCTAGCCCAGTGTGTTGTGATTGGCTAAACCTCCTCTAGCGCGCGTCTAAGCGTCCCGCCCCTCACCTCGGTTGTATTGTAAACAACTGCATCGCTAATATCGCTTATCAATTTGAGCCCGATTGAGAAGCAGAGGATATTATTGAAGAGGATCGCGCAGACCCTGTGCAAGCACGGCTTTTAATGGTAGGCCTAAGATTTTTGTTTGCTGTTGTCTCATACTTTTAGATACGCTGTTATTTGCAAATGCTACTGCTTCTGTTAGCTTTTAATATACGGTTTTATTCTGATTAAAGCTTTAATACAGTTCGGCAACCGCACTCCCTACCAGCCGTTTTTGTAGGCATTAAACTGCCAGAATTTTAAAAGACGATATCTCCGTTTGCATTGAACTTTCAGCTTCGTAACTTTGCAGATATTGTTTATGCTCAAACACCAACATTACACACTAACTAACGTTAAAAAAGTGAAATCGCAATGAACCACCCCTTTAAACTTTAACTCAAAATGTCATAACCTTATCTTCAAGTAAAATGGCAGACTTCATTCTGGAGACATATGCCGGACTTCTCCAATCATTTAGCTCCCCCACAACTGACTGCAAGCTTGCATGCAACGCCCACATCTCAAAATCCATTCATCAACCGATATATAGAACCAAGTGCCCTCTGATATTTTTTTCCTTATAATCAGATACATGTACATCACAATATGAAAGAAAAGATCTGTCGCTACTTGTGTTTCGTCCTTTAAAACACATGTTGGAAAGAACTACTATGCTAATTGGATACTTATACGTGTCAGTTTATCGTCATCAGCCAGAATTCTCACATCGATGCAACCCAAAAAATTATTTACCAGGTCAAGGGGGCAAAATTGATAGATTAGATTGAAATAAAACTGATAATAGGAATAATAATCACCAAGACTCAATCAAATATTTTTGTATTATGTCCTCTAAGTTGCAACTGATCATTGTGACAACTAATTTTCTATACTGTACAGTAGGAATGGATGCCCAATCCTGTTCCAACAAGATCTACCTACCTAAAGAGTTCAGTTCCAGCCCTGCTCCAACACACTAACTGTGTGTAACTATCAAGTGCTCCTGAATATCTTAACTAGCTGGTCGAGGTGTGTTTGATCAGGGTTGGAGCTGCCCTTATCATGAAGTTAGAGGACAGGACTGGTCACCCCTGCTGTTCACTTATTTTATACATACACTATCATTCAAAGTATACAGTGTTAGTCTATGAGTTTCTATTCACAAAGTAGTAATATATTTATTTATTTTTATTAATAACAGTAATAATACAATTATAACAATGGTATTATAATATTATTTATAAGTAGTTATAAGCAGAATAAATGTACAGTTAGTTGTACATCACAAAATAAACCCAGACAGAGTGATCAGGACTCAAAGTAAACACACATGGGACACAATCAAAACTGTGATCTTTCTACCTGATGAAAGAGCTGCTTTTTGTGATTGCAAATCATTCTTCACTGGCCACTCAACAAAGGGAAGAGAAAAAAAGCTTTGTTGCATGCCTCGCTGAGTCAATTAGCATGGTCTGATAAGCACTCTCGTCGATTGAGATCAGATGGAGAATTTCCAAGGCAAATATTTTCAACAGACACCTAAAGGCTGGTGCTCTTTATGCTAGCTGTTCGGAGGATTATATTTTTGAGTGAAGTTTAACCCATCAAAACCTGAAAACCCAAAGCACTCACACAAATCACACAGAAATGTGTGCCTGTGAAGATGTTATATTGTAGCAAAACATTTCAAGCTCAAAGCATTCATTTCACAATTTTCCTTTTTATTTATTTGCTTTTAAAAAGCCTCTCACACCAATGCTGAGTATCAATTAAGAGGTTTGAAGACATGGTATCATATTTGACTGTGAAGATATTTCATAGGTTAGGTTTCATGGGTTCATTTTTCAAGATCCTGCAATCCTCTATTTGAGCATAATTTAATTTAAAAAAAAAGCAGGCCAACTCTGACAGAATGAGATTAAAATGCAAATTATCCTCCAGAAATGGTGGGGAAAGCACTGCATACAATGGCAGACTATCAAGCTTTTTCTTGAAAAGGTCAAAAAATGTGTTTCTATGAATAAAGAAAAAAATTGCCAGCAGGAGCCACAGTTTTACAGGAATAAGAGAAGATTTGGACGGGCCGGCTTACTTACTATACTCCTCTCAAAACACCTTCCAGAAACATATACAGACGCACACAAAGGATCAGAAGTGAAAACAGCAAAAGTTAAATTCAGAGTGGCAGTCGAACGGGTTTATCTACACTTTAATCTGAATCGTGTGCTTGAGTGGCATGATCCGGCCTGATATGGCAATGCGTGGGAACATTGAAAGTGACCAGAAGAACAGCGTGGGCCTGCTTCATGAGGTACAACCCGACCCTCGGGGATATGACTTGTCAAATAATGTGTTCAAGAGCATCAGCTGTGTTTTCTGACACCACATGCATGCATGCACAGTTGCACACATACTGTACACGGGTGCAGCAGCAACACAGGCACATGGCTGTTTTACAAACGTACCCAAAACATTAATGTGATTACAGGCACAAAGCCTTTTTGTATGTTTTCTCTCTCTTGCATGAACGACGACACTGCAACATCGAAGTACACACAATTAACGGAACTAAATTCACATGGCCAACAACCACAGATGACACGGAAAGACAGATAAGAATTTGGGGCACATGATAAAGTGCATGACCTTGAGATAGTTTCTCTATGTCCACAGTGTCAAATAATGTGTTCAAGAGCATCAGCTGTGTTTTCTGACACCACGTGCATGCATGCACAGTTGCACACATACACGGGTGCAGCAGCAACACAGGCACATGGCTGTTTTACAAACGTACCCAAAACATTAATGTGATTACAGGCACAAAGCCTTTTTGTATGTTTTCTCTCTCTTGCATGAACGACGACACTGCAACATCGAAGTACACACAATTAACGGAACTAAATTCACATGGCCAACAACCACAGATGACACGGAAAGACAGATAAGAATTTGGGGCACATGATAAAATGCATGACCTTGAGATAGTTTCTCTATGTCCACAGTGTCAAATACCCAGCTGCTAATGGAAAAAAAACAACAACATTTCAGTCTGAGTATGTGTGCTTCTCTTAACTATGAGGAAATGAAAATGCACACTTCAAAAATCTAAACACAACCGCAGTCTGAACTAAAACATGTGCTAATACATGTGCTAAAACTAAAACATTGACATTCTGAGAGGCACAATTTTCATCCTGTAAGCATTTAAAAGATGCAGAGGACATTTGGATGGGGGATGGGGTCTAAGAGGTAGAAGGCAATATTAAATATATACCCCAAGGGATTCACAAGGACAAAGGCACAACAGATACCAAAGAGCCATACAAATTAAAACTAGGGCTGCACGATAAATCACATGCGATATTTAACGCGCATCTTGAGCCGTTGTCCACTTACGAGCTGCGCAAAAAATCGAGCGAATATGACCGTGGTTTTGCGCAGCTCGTCAGTGAACAACGGCTCTGTGTAGTTAATGCTGCTCAATGTGAAAGCCCGCAGGTGATGGAGATTTACCGCTGATTACAGAACCGGCTTTCTGACAAGATGCGCATTAAATATCGCATGCGATTTATCGTGCAGCCCTAATTAAAACATTTGAGGCCTGGCCCGAAGAACAAACCGCAACACTGACTAGACCAGAAGCAGAGTAATCTATTTTACAGATCAATAAAAATTGGGTGGGTTGTATGTGTGGAAAACTACATATTTTTGGTGGTTGGTGGTTTGCCGTATAATTCAGATTCACTTGACACATTTCTAAGCGCTATTCACACAAAACACATTCTTGTGCTTAAAAAGATGCAGGATTGAAAAGGGAAAAGAACACAGGGTCTCCAGAAGCATTTTTTTAGAAGTCGAACATCTTTTAAGTTGACAAGACATAGCCGCTGAAAAAGCAGCGAGATGTGGCACAGCACTCAAAGATGTCCATGAAGAGCATGTTGTTTACATAAAAAAATTAATAAAAAACGTACAGTGGAATATAAAAGCACATTCTGTGAGAACCAACCCCTAAGGAGCACGTTCTTGATTTCAAAAGCATCTAGATGGTATGCAATGGAACAGAACATAGTGTCTCAACATAAGTTTTTAAAAGTGGGGCTACATTTAACTTAACACTGCATCTTAAAAACTATACACTTAAAAAAGAATTTAAAAATGTGAGACATGGCTTTAAATGGGAAGACAGCTGTCCAGCAGCAAAATAAAGCACTTCACTGAAAATATATTTCACATATACACTACAGTTTAAAGGTTCTTCTATACAGCAAGGATTCATTAATCTGATCAAAAGTGCATTATTTTTTGTTACAAAAAATTGATTTCAAATAAATGCTGTTCTTTTTAACTTTCTATTCATCAAAGAATCCTGAAAAAATGATCAGTTTCCACAAAAATATTAAGCAGCAAAACACTGATCATATTGAGAATTGTTTCTCATGTGACACTGAAGACTAGTAATGGCTGCTGAAAATTCAACTTTGCCCTCACAGGGAAAAATTAATATATTTTGAAATATATTAAAATAGAAAACTCTTATTTTAAATTGTAACTTATATTTACAAATATTAAAGAAAAAAAACCCTGCAAGATTCATTAATCTGATCAAAAGTGCTTTTTTTTTTGTTACAAAAAATTGATTTAAAATAAATGCTGTTCTTTTTAACTTTCTATTCATCAAAGAATCCCGAAAAAATGATCAGTTTCCACAAAAATATTAAGCAGCAAAACACTGATCATATTGAGAATTGTTTCTCATGTGACACTGAAGACTAGTAATGGCTGCTGAAAATTCAACTTTGCCCTCACAGGGAAAAATTAATATATTTTGAAATATATTAAAATAGAAAACTCTTATTTTAAATTGTAACTTATATTTACAAATATTAAAGAAAAAAAACCCTGCAAAATCTTTTTTTCATATACAAGTCAACAAGTTGACATTACTAATCGACTAGTCGGCTGATGGAACTGTCATTACACATACAGTTCATATATATATACATAAAAAAAAAAAAACTCTTGGAAGTGTGGTAAGAGGCCAGTGTGACTTCAGATGGGGAAATGTGATGTAAGAGGCACAATACATATAGCAAACCTGATGAACACTACTGATGACAACAACAGAAAAACAGTCTGTCTGAACAGACTCAAAAAATTTAAAACAGAAAACAGAAACTGCTCACCTTGTTCGTAGTGCATGCCAGGCAGCGTCCACATCAGCATACAAATTCTTCTCCGAAGGCTTCCCTGAGCTTGCCCCGTAACCCGAGTAGTCGTAGGAGAACACGTTACAGTTGATGCGGGACCCCAGGCCGATGTAGAAGCTACTCATCTGGCCCAAGTCTACAGCATTACCATGGGAAAACAATAAGGTGTAGCGAGCGTTGGGAGAACATCGCACAAACATACAAGCGATTCGGTTCCCTCTAGATGTCCGGGTCATGAAGCACTCAATGGTGTCCTTCTCCCGGACAGAGTACTGCCAATCCGCACGCTCAGAAAGATGGAGGGTCCAGCGGCTGCCGCTCTCATCACACATCAGGGTGTAAGTGGGCTCCGGTGGAAGGAAGGCCAGCTTGGAAGCTATTCTGCTCGGGCACGGCGGACAGCAGAATAGGCAACATAACTCATTCAAAGATAGGTGATTCATCCTTCATTTGAGAAGAAGAACACAGCAGATTGGCAAATGAGTGGGGTGCAAACAAAGTACAATACAAACAAACAAAACAGATGTGTTTTAAAAGGATAAATCCTGTCATTTACTCACCCACATGTCATTTCAAACCTGTATGTAGGGATGGGCGATATGGGCTTTAAAATATATCACGATATTTCTGGTATTTATTACGATAACGATATCAATGACGATAATTCAGGGAATCCTGTTTCTTTTAAGAAAAGTATTATCTTTCCTATTTTTACCCAAAATAGGGTGAGCATTAACCTCCTGAGACTTATTAATGAAATATAATTTTTTACTTTTTTTTTTTTTTGTTTAAATTTTTTTAATGCTCTAAACAATGTAATGACATCAAAAAATAACAATTTTTTCTTAAAATGTTTTGCCGGGTCTTAAGAGGTTAATGCGTTCACACGTAATGTAAAGACGGTTTAATTCATACTGGAAGCCGGAGGGCGCTCTTGCACAGAAACTCGTGAATTACTACTGACGATGCTCCAGGAAGGTATCCAGTTATCGCTGAATAAAACGCACAACGGAGGTAGAGACATTTTAACTGATGAAACTTGAGGAAAATAAACATACGACTGCACAAAATATATGGAAATCGTGCAGTGTGAACTCGGCATAAGGAGCACAAAAGAAGATATTTTGAAAAATGTCAGTGTTTTTTTGTCCATACAATGAAAGTCAGTGGGGTCCAACGTTGGTTTGAACCCCGCTGATTTTCATTGTTTGGACTAACAGCTGAAACATTCTTGAAAATATCTCATTTTGTGTTCCACAGAATTATGAATATCATACAGCTTGAAGAGTAAATGATCATTTATTTTCATTTTTGGGTGAGCTACATTTTTAAAGGTCAAGCATCAAGGGCGTAATCTGCATAGTCAGAGGAGATAGAAGAAAGAACTTAAAAACACATTTGAAAAAGCACCAAATCAGACATATCACCTTTATCATCTTTAGCCAACACACCATATTTGCAAACAATCTTTACTCGAAGAAAACCATAATAGTTTACTTAAGATAAGAAAATATGCAGACCTGTTAGTTAATCTCCACTGAACTAGACAGTAACTAACATCTAGTGATCCAATACAATGGGTGAATTATGTCCTTGAATTGTTTATGCCCTGCAGTTTCAAGTAATTCAGTTTTAAATGTGCACTGTTAGGATACAAAATACAATCGAAACAGTATCTGGGGTGGAACTAAACAGATTTCATTAACAAAAATGTTCAATATTCACCCCGGTTTTGCAGCGCAGGCAATAGTTTCTATCTTTGTGCTAATCTGATGTCATTAATAATGACTTTCAGACTTCACCCTTAGGATAGCTTTGACGTGTGTGCTATCAGATCACTTTATCTATGAGTCATGACAGCTGAAAAACACCCTCATTTTTTGGTTTCTTAGAAGAAAATTTGACTAGACTTATTGAAATATCCAGTGTTTTACAAATCTGGAAAACATATCAGTAATCCATCACCACTTCCTAATATCCCAAAAATTTGTCTGGAAATCGCTTCACCTTAATATGGACTCCAAGTAAGTGACCTCACATTAATTTAGTACCAAAATAACTATTTAAACTGTTTTCTTAACTAACTGGTGGACCATAGTGATAAAAACAATGTGAATCAGAACCAGATCTGACCCATGATAATCAAACCCTCACCCTCAGTTTCATTGAGCAGGAAACCATCTTGTTGTTTGGGTGTTTTGGACTTCACACACAACATTCCAAATGTTTGGCTTCCATTAATATTTTTTCTATTTATAGATCAGAATGGGTGAAGTACAAGAACTGGTTATTTCACTCACTTTTTTATTTTTTAAGATTTTTTCCCCCCTGAAGTATTAAACAATCACTTTGTACACATGAATACATATATATTCAAATAAACATCAGAGACCTGTTTATTATAATAGATGTATCTATAAAACATTTAAGTATTTGATAGCATGATCTACATCGTTATTAGTAAATTACATGATTTTAAGGTATCAGAGAACGACACAGACCTCAACTGAACCAGAAGTGTTTGCTAACTGAAATAAGCTTAGTTAACATTTTAATTCCATTGTCTAAAGGAGTGTAACAGCTTTAATTGAAAAGGCTCACGCGAACTATTTGATTAGCATGGTCAGCTAATTAACGTTAGCTCATTAAAACCGTACTCTACCTGTACTGGAAGGTCCTGATGCTGGAAGCGTTGGTGAAGGCAGGAACGCTTAGATCTGGTGAAGTCACTGTATCAGATGAGTCGAATAGGACACTGTATCCCCTGTGAATGTTATATCTTCAATAAAAATAAAAAAAGAGTCGAATAGGAGATTCCCTTTAAGCGATCACTCAGTCCACTTAGCCAGATCAAGAGTCCCTCAAAAGCTGCCTCTGGTCCTTGCGATCTTGACAACATGTGGTCAGTGTTTCATGATCAAACGAGCTCAAAGACTGACGGTGTTAATACAGGCGTGACGTTATTAAATGGACCAGTATTTCTAATCTAATCCGTTCGGTAAGGGTGATCTCATCTCACACCAACGCATGCCCAAAGCTGGCTTTCTTCTGATTTTCTTGCGGAATGCCGGATATTAACGTCAACGATGAACGCTCTAATGACCAATAAGATTAATGGACAGATGCGCTCAACCAATCACACGCGTCCTCGCTGCACCCGGACAATGTCGAAAACACAATAACATGATGATTAATGATTTTACTGTTGTTGATGTATACATCTAGATAATGATACATTTGTTGAGCTACCAAGAATTAAACATTACAGCTCAACATGTTTAACGTTTGCTGTGTTGAGTGAAGTTAGTAATCTTTCGCTTGAAGTTGAAAAGCAGCCAATTGCTATTTACTTCCGCTGTTTTCGCATTGCGTCAATAGCCACTTCAACGTGTGAAGCCACGCGGTTTCTTATTCGGGTGTTTTAAACAGTCACTGTTTATATACTACATATATTTTAGTGTTAAAATGAGTTCTCAAAAAGGAAATGTTTCCCGATCGCGAGGCCCAAAACACCAGAATGTAACAGCCTTCAAAAATGACAAGTATGGTGCAAGCGCACAAGTTAAGGTAAGCGCGTTATGAAATAAACAGTTTAGAATCAGATTTACATTTTATATAATATCAGTATTGTTTTCTGGGAGTTTATATAGCTGTTTAAGTTATTGGTGCATGTGTTTTTGTGTGTAATCGTCCCTTATGATGTTACCAGAAAGCCAAAGCAAAGGTTCATGATGGTCTGTGCCAGCACTGCAAAGATGTGCTAGAGTGGAAAGTCAAGTACAACAAATACAAGCCCCTTACACAGCCACGAAAATGGTGAGATGAGGGAGGATTTACTGCATAGCAACAGATGAAAGGCAAATAAACTCCTCCACATTGAACCCATTTCTGAAATGTTGTTTCTGTGCCTTTTCTAGTGTGAAGTGTCTTCAGAAAACAGTGAAGGATGCCTATCTCATAATATGCAAGCCATGTGCACTAAAGCTAGAGCTTTGTTTGAAATGTGGGAAGAAGGAAGACATTGTCATTCCGTAAGTAGATTCAGGCCACTTTAGACTGACCATGTACAGATATGTGTAAACAGTAGAGCACATGTGCCATCTTGTGGACATATGCATTAGTGGTAAATTTACAGTAAAATATTCCTTTATTATTCATTTATTTCTGGCTACTTTCACTGCTTTGTTATTATATCAACTGTGCATCATTAGAGACACTTCTTTAATAAGATTAATTAAAATTACCCCGTCATGTATGTGTTGAAGTGTGTTAAACTATTAACTGTGACCAAAAAATTAAGTTCTTATAATTCACAGTTGTTTTAGGGTGTTTTAGTGTATCTGTCTGGTTTTTGTTTTTAGACTTGACAAGGAGGAGGAAGAAGAGGTAGAGAACACCAGCAAGCCAAATAAAGAGAAAAGACAGAAAAAAAGAGATGAGGAGGAAGAAGAGGATGAAGATTTTGATGACGTGGGCGTTTGCAATGATGACTGTGATAGTGATTCAGAGGCAGAAGGAAATTGACATTTGCAATTTTCATTATGCATTACCAGCAAACAACTAAACCCAAGAACAACATATCTATGGAAACCTGAGGCTGGGTTTTGGACATGCACTCACCTGTTCACCTGCTGTTAATTGGGGAAAGACTCCCAGGAGGTGTTTTCCTGTTGGCTGTAGTGATTGTTTGTTTTCATCTAGACCCCTTACTGTGATCTTGGAGGAACTGAAACCGTAATATGCCGAAACCCTCAGTCTTGTTTATTAAATCAACACAAGCATTTTGATAGCATTCATGTTATTGAGAAGCTGTGTGAATGAAATGTGTTTTATTATCATATGAAGCACATTTGGTGAAAAAAAAAAAACAGAAATGGGAAATACTGATGAAACAGGTCCATTTAATAAAAGACCTACATGCAAATTTTGTACTGCTTAGACAGCTGTCTGTTTAGAAAATACTGAATTACATTCAATGTTAAATCTACAACTTCATTGTCCTGTTTTCTGTCTTGCTGTCTGTGATATTCTTTTCTTTTTTTAAATATCCTCTTGCATATCATGAGTGGCTGCAAAAGTACAGGGGACCTACTTTATATTAAGCATCATTAGCTATTATGTACTAACATTTAAATTAATAATTTCCAATGAACCTATTGTGTGGATACATGTATTTACATTGTACTTTTTAACAATGTTTTTTAAAAATGCATACGTGATTACTGCTGTAATTATTTTCTGTAAATAGTGCTGTAATTACGCCATTTAACCCACCCTTAAACCTACCCATACCTCTAAACTTATCCCTAACCTTAACCATATCCCACCTCAATAGCAGCAAGTGTTTTACAATATAAGCAAATACACTGCAAATATATTTTGCAATATAACAATAAGCACATTTGCATCTAGCAAGTAATCTTTTCTAATGTAAGTACAGCTAGTATAAAGTGGAACCAACATAGCTCTGCAGAATATCTTTTCTGAATCAAAAGGTATAGTAACACATGTTAGATCACCATGTGATCGCAGACGTAATGCTATGAGGTCATAGCCAACTATTTCAAGATTTTCAGGGAAATCTCTCGTAATGTTTAAGGAAATTAAAAATAGTTTGTTTCACCCTTTGTGCAGCATCTGAACCACCTGTGACGCAAAGTCCTGAACACAGAAACCAAATGCAAACTGTTCTGTGTACGATTTGCGGAACTGTAACCTTTAATCCTGGATTTTTGTCATGCAGTTAAGTTATGAAGCAATAGGGGAGACCCGTATGCAGGTGTGTAATAAAATAATAATATACACTTGAAAACGTTTAAATTGTATTATTATTATTATTATTGTTGTTGTTGTTTTTGTTATTTGTAGCAGCGAGTAATTAAAATATCAAAATCAAGAAAATAGGCGGTGGTGTGCGATCACCAATTACAAATCGTACCAATGGCGCAGTAAAATTTGATTGGATCGACGCTATGACGCGCTTAGAGCTGTTGTAATGATTACCGGGTTATCTCAATATACACTTCCCAGGAATTCTGCAATGCCTCGTGTCGTATATAAAAGTTCAGAGAAGACACATTTGAAAAAATCTGTGTCAATAATGAATCGGAACGACACGACCGCGCGCGTTGCGCACGTCTTCAGGGGAACATTTGTGCACTCCACACCGAGAGCTGCGGTTGGGATACTGCAGAACTGTGTCTTAGGAGTCGACGATAAAGGAGAAGGGTCTGGCTGCAGCTTGGCGCTTGCACTCTCAGACGTGCATTCTCCAGTGGCTGCTCGTCGGGGGAGGCAGGGGAGGCACAGCCTCCCCATAATTTTGAGGTGAAAATGGGAGGAGGACGATTTAATGTTAATAAAATTCACAATTCATTTCAGTTCATGTCTCAAAATGTGTATTTTTTGTTTGTAATTTCACAGTTGTAATATCATAACGTGAAAGCGCCGCTTTTCTATCGCGAATGTGCCGAATCTGCTGATGTAATTACAACCGCTAGGTGATAGAGAAGGGGAGGGGGAGGCCGGGGGAGCGCTGAGCTCTCGTGCCTCCGTTGGTAAAAAATTAGCCAATCAGCATCGGCACGTCTGAGAGTGTAAGCGCCAGCTGCAGCCAGACCCTTTTGCGATAAAGGCAAGGTTTGTTTAATACTCCATTACAATTTGTTTCATCTCCTTTTGATTTTATTTCGAAGATAAATGTCCTAACCACAATGTATTAGATATAATAAATTGTCTTGTTGATTGATTTGTAATGTACCTCAATATATTTTTTTTTATAATGGGGATTTTTTTTTTCTTTCTGAACAGATTGCATTTATTGAAAAAGATCAAGATGTGGTCAGTCTTTCAAAATTGTGGGGGTTTGAAATTCTGACATAAAACAGCTTGGACAATAGTGAGTACATCAATCAATATGAATTGTATATATTCTATAGTCTAATATACTTAAGTCTAGCATAAGTCTGTTCAGGGTGCACACAGTCGCTTTTGCATTCAGAACAACCATTCAGCAGGTAACAAAAGAGCAAAACCCTTTTTGTAAACCAGCTTTGTGATGAAAATGTCAATATTTGTGAAATAATAAGCATGTACAAGCTTGAAATCTTCACATATCCATTGCTCTCACCTTGGTGCAGTGCCATTGCTTAATTTTACTCCGTTAGCATTAAATTTTGCTCTACAGTGAGTTTTTTTTATGCCTGGAATGGTTGATACACACATCCATGCCTCTCAGTATAGCTATACTGGCACCGCCTTAGACCTGCCTCTGCTGGAGTGGCTCAACACTTACACTTTCCCTGTGGAAGCCAAGTATAAAGACTTGGAATTTGCCAATAATGTCTACACTAAAGTTGTGGTAAGCTCATTTAAATGGACTACATAACATCTAAATAAATTTAACTCTAAAGTAAGGTAAATCATTGATGGAAATGATATGGATATAGAATGCATGTTGCAAATATTTCTTTTTCGTTTTTCCCTTTTTGTTGACTGTTTGGCACTGTAGAGAAGAACCGTAAAGAACGGCCCCACTACTGCTTGTTATTTTGCCACAATACACACTGATGCCTCTCTTCTGCTTGGAGAGCTTGCAGGTAAAACACATGCAACCAAGGACACACATATTAAAAGAATTTTCCCTGTGACTGTGTCTGTGTTGGCAAGCACAAACACAGCCTTTCTCTAAACTTTGGAGTCTTGCTTTGTACTATCTTGTCTTAGCTCTTGTTCCTGCCAGTCTGTTAAGTAACTGCATTTATGTTTGCTTTTTTCCATATTATGTAATTAGAGGTGCACTGTGACCTATCATTCTGTGAAGTAAAATTGTAATAACTCTGTGTAAACTTCAATATTATTTAAAAATCCTCTGTCCACTATGTTGCTGTACATAATAATTATCTCACAAGATAATAAATCAATCATTGATTTTAGATGGTGATATACAGTATTTTTGCCCCTTTTCCACTAGATAAGTTCGGACAAAGAGCTTTAGTGGGTAAAGTTTGCATGGACTCCAATTCTGCCGTTCCACAGTACAAAGAAAGTCCTAGCGAATGTAAAGAGGAGACAGATCAGTCAGTTTTGGAGGACTGTGTGACTGACACAATAGTGTTAGTAAGCTCATGTACACTGTACAAAATGACTGATTTGATGTCTGATTTTTTGTTATAGATTTGTTATAAGATTCTGCTTCCTCTTGTTTTTTTGTTTTTGTTTTTTTTTTAGTTTCATCAAAGAGCTTCTCAAAAAGGAGGTAAATAACAGGTTCATTCTTATTAATTTAATTGGTTTATTATAAAACTCTAGTTGTTATGCTGATCAGAGTTGGCATTAAATAGTTGTGCCTATAATTATTTCAGGCTCTGTAAATATGAAAATAAAAATATATTATCTGACTGTTTCGCTCCCTCCTGTTCCTCCTCACTGCTCAGTGAATTGGGTGAAATCGCCAACAAAAACAAGTTTCACATTCAGGTTTGTCCTCCTTTCACACATTAACATTTGAAAAACAGTGATTTACAAAGGTTAAAGAACATACAAGTAACATTCAAGTGGTTTATGGCATTGTTCACATGGTAGAAGTTTGAAACGTGGTATGATGACTTGATGATGAGAACAGTTGAGCACTGAGAACAGTTCATGGCTCAGGTGACAGGAGTCTCTGATGATCCTCCGTGCTTTCCTCACACATGGAGTGTAGATGGTCACAGCTGGGTGAAGATGTTCTGGAGGGAGGGAAGCTCAACAACTCTCTTCAGGGCTTTCTGGTTGAGAGTGGAGCAGTTCCCGTACCAGGCGGTGATGGTATGATGGCCCCAATAAGACAGAACGCGTTTTTCAGGTTTGAAAACACGAGGTGCACCACACTGCCTTTTTTTGGTTGACTGTTTTTAATTTAAAAGAGCTGTGCACTGAGGTTTTTTTATGTTGCTAGGCACCCACCAAATTCGCTGTCCTGTCAGTCTAATCAAGGATTATAGTGCATCCATCACCACAACGGAAGGCCCGCCTCTCCATTCATTCGATTGGACAATTGAAAAAAAAATGACACCGGGCGCTTTTCTGCTCAGAGTTGATTTCTTTTCAACTTCAGGCACTCAGAGAGCTCCTACAAAAACGCGAGGCATAAACAGCTTGCAAAATGCTCACTGCCAATAGAAAACAATTAAAAAAAGGTGCCTCTCACTGCAAAAAAACTTGTTCTGTCTGATCGGGGCCTAAGAGTTTTTGATTGACACATGGCCTTATACTTGTTATGGTATTAGAACTTTCAGTTCTTCATGTTAATAATTCTTGTAAAAGGTGATAATGAGGTGAACTATGGGTGTTTTCAGCTTTGTGTACTGGCCTTTAAGATGGAAGTTTACATTCTGTTTGAATATTAAGAAACGTGCACACGTTCAGATAGTCCATCAGCCTTTATAATAGAGATTCTGTGCAATTTTGCTTTATAAAAATAATTATAATTATAAATTGTAATTGTAATATTATAAATAAATGCTGTAAATATTATAAACTGATATTCTAAACTCAATAGTTAATAATAATTAACAGTTAAGCTGCTGTAAATCATAAGATAAACACTAACAGACACCAAGTAAAATGATTAACACCTGTTTTTCTGCAATCATTAAACCTATAGAGTCGCATCAGTGAGAACGAAGAGGAAGTGGAGCTTGTGAAAACATTGTTCCCAAGCTGTAAATCCTACACTGATGTTTACCTCATGCACAACCTGCTTACAGATAGAGTGAGTGATATTCAGAGATGATCATTATACATTAAAGACCTGATGACATATATTTTTATATATTTTTTGTCTGTCTAATATATTACTTTATATTTTTTTTCTACATAGATACCTTTGTTACTGATTCGTTGTAGAATTTTGTAGATTTTATGTTCTAAATTGTGTTGCAACGTGACTATATGTAATGAGCATATACAGAGTCCAAGTGTGGAAGTCTGAAGTCTATGCATGACATAAGCAAATGTCAGTCTTTTTTTAACAGTTTCATCTGTAATTCCATTACAAATACAGTCATTATTGGAAAACCACTTTACCTTAGGGTACTATGCACCTGTAATGAGATGAATGAAATTTGTTACTTGCCTTTATTATTTTTTTTTCTTTTTGAAAGGTGTAGTAATATTTTAAACCACCTTTGCCCTTAAAAATGAATAAATAGGGAGGAACTCCTGGTGTAGAATGGGTTTGAGTCTTTAAAATTGTAGCAACACAAATACATGCAGCTGTTTGACAATATACAGTTTTGTGAGTTTAAGAAGATATATATGAATATTTCATATAAAGCTGCACTTATCTGATGAACCAATATGTTTTTAATGAAGGTATTTTACGTATTTTGGTTTGTTGTCATTAGCCCTGTGGGTGTAAAGGGCTTGCTTGAGAGGTTCTGAATCATGTGCTTTGTAAAATGAGTTTGTAATCAAGAGTTCAGAACAGTGGAGTGCATTGCCATTTGTTTGAGCATACAAATTCCCTGCTCTGAATAGATGATGCTCTTCCTCACTGATCTAAGTGCAAATCATATTTCTGACTTATGAGACCTATGATTTAAAGAATAGTACACCAAAAAAAAAAAAAAAATTATTTATTCATTTTCTTTATTTACACTTTATTAACTTGTGGAACAACACATTTGATGATTTTAAAGAGTTTTTAATTTTGGATTATTGAGTTAAATTTGGTTATTTTCAATGAACTGGCTCAAAAAAATGATTAATTCATTCATTAATATTCTAAATATATGGTTATTTTGAATATAAAGCACCTTTCCAGTTATTCCAGCTGTTATATTGAACCTTTGCAGAATCTTAGTAATATAAAAGGTTAGATTTAAGACTTGAAATTGGTTTGGAATTAAATTATGTAAACTGACTATTGCAGACTGTAATGGCCCATGGTTGTCACCTAACTGATGAAGAACTGGAGATCTTCCGTGAAACAGGATCTGCAATCTCTCACTGTCCAAACAGTAACATTTCGTAAGCACCTCAAGCCTTTTATTAGTAGTATTCATTTTCAGATCCCTTTAAAATATTCTAATACATGTTGTATTTTTTTCATTTATTGTCTCTTTTTCCATCCCAGGGTTTGCAGTGGGATGCTAAATGTGCGCAATGTTTTGAACCACAGAGTGAAATTGTGTTTGGGGACAGGTGACGTTTTTTGTTTCTATTACTGAATCCCTGATTAATAAATTGTTGCTAGGCCATTTTGTACATTGTAGAGGAATATTCTTTCTTAGCAAAAGCTTTAAGATAATAGGCTATACATGTAAACTCAAATCATTTCATGTCCAGGTCTATGTATTTATTTGTGAGTAGCCATGTATTTGGCAGGATATGTACAGTTGGTCATTATCCCTTGGATATTGTGTATTGTGTGCATTTTATGGTTTTGTCTGTGCCGTATGTAGATGTAGCAGGAGGCTACTCCCCATCCATGCTAGATGCTATGCGAAGAACTCTTGATACGTCCAAAACCCTGACCATCCAGGATCCTCAGCATAAGACTCTGAGCTTTGAGGAGGTTTTCAGATTGGCTACACTTGGAGGCAGTGAAGGTAAGATTCCAGCTCTCATTGACAAGCATGTTATTTAATACTAGCACAGTACACTATATAAACTTGCCTGGTTGTTCTCCCCACTCCCTACAGCCCTCTCACTGGATGATCAGATCGGAAACTTTGTGGTTGGAAAGGACTTTGATGCCCTGCGAGTGAATGTTTGCGTTCCCGATGGACCAATCGATTTGTTTCCTGGTGAAGGCCCCAAGGTACAACAGATGTACTACTGACCTTTCCCGCCCTCATACTGAGAAAACAACATCAATTGGTTTAATGCTTTTAGTGTGTGGTTATACGCAAACACACTGGTCTTATTGCAAAAACAATCAATATCAATTAATATCTTTTGCATACATAAATTATAAAGAATGCCTCATTTGATGTGCTTTTTTTAACAGGTCATTTTGGAGAAGTTTTTAAATTTAGGTAAGTTGCTAAAGAAACATTTTGAAATGCTTTTTTTTGTTTGTTTTAAATATCCCTTTAATTCAGAGATTCCTGTCTTATCTAAGTTCTTAATATATTTGTTTTGAAAAGGTGACGATCGAAATATTACTGAAGTCTATGTGGCTGGAAGACGAGTGGTTCCAGTTCCAGATACATAGTATCTAGTTGTTTTTAGGTATATTTATTTATTTATTTATTTTTGATAGCTTGTTTCATGATAATACACTGCAGGTATTTGTGACACTCTCTCACACACAGCTCTAATCAGAGGCGCTTAGCTGTCTGTCTCACCTGTCCTTACTGTTTATGAGAGTTCTCAAGTAGGAACACAGCTCTCGATTACATTTGCTTCATGCCCACTATACAACAAACAAGTTCTAATTTAGTAGCAGATAGTCATTTATTCATGCTTCTAGACTAGTTCTCAATGTTTTTGAACTGAAATTGAGTGGTCAGCATTTCAAGCGGTGACAGCAGTGTCCCTTCAGTATGAAATGCTATACGTCTAAAATAATTTTAAACAGCATCTTTTCTAATTGTACGTTTTATACACGAGTTAAGAGACTATGTGGAATTGTTATACTCAAAAATAGTGATTTGTCACACTACAGGACTATTTAAAGGAATTGTAATAAAGTGACATCTAAAATTATGCACTTTCCCTTATACATTTATATATATATTTTAACAAAATCTTGAAAAGTTTGTCCATGTTAGGGTTAAAATGAGCCCACCCTCAAAAACAGCGGATTGTTCCCCCAACATACACACAACTTTACATATTAAATAATGTATACAGTTATTTATATAATTCATATGTCAGCTGCCGATTAATTGGCAAAATAATTGATAACCACATGGAGGCGCTAAGAGACTGTGTTTTACACTGCAGCTCTCACTCCAGTCTACTGCCTTACAGCGATGATGTCTCAATTAGGTAATCACTATTAGCAAAGAAAAAACATCAATTATGATGTGCTTCAGTGAGTGTGAGTCATATTTGACTCATATTTTCACAATATACTCATATTTGACTCACATTTTATATTAAAATAAAAAATACCAGTAAACATGATTTACATTGTATATGATTTTGTTAGTATTGTAGATTATTCTTTTTTCTCAAATGATCTGAAACATTTTTATGCATTATTATTTTATGCCATGCAAGCTTGTATCTTTTTCAGCTGAAGTTTGTTGCACCACAATACCAACATTCCAGTTCTGAACTCTCTGTCAGTCAGGTCTGTCTTGTGTGTTTGGAAAATAATCTGAACACATTGCAAATCTTGCTTATGACTAATCAGGAGACAGAAGCCATGAACCTCCAACATATATTTAATTAGATGTAATTACAGACATTTTTACAAACCAAAATAACCGCATTCACAGAAGAAGATGTAAGGGACACATTCTTTGCTATATATTCTTGCTGATAAGAACTGGGAAGATGCCCCTCTTAAGAAGTAACTCATGGAATTACTGAATAATAACCCCATGTATTATATTAACCCCTTAACTGTCACCGTCCCACCTGTGGGATGCTTGGCACTCTTTTTTTTTTTTTTTTTTCCTTTTGATTCATCAAATCTTATTAAAGGAATAGTTCGTCCCACCTGTGGGATGCTTGGCACTCTTTTTTTTTTTTTTTGTCCTTTTTGATTCATCAAATCTTATTAAAGGAATAGTTCACCCAAAAAGAGTTTGTTTCTTCATTGGAACCGATTTAGAGAAATACATCACTTGGAAATGTTTTGGACTTGTTTGTGCTTGTAAACAATGCTTGACCTGTGCATATTTCTCTCTGATTCAGACTAGATGACTTTTCACTGGAGAAAGCAATATTATGTATCATGGAACGTTATTTTAGCTGGACGAAATGGCTTGGAGTTAAAAACATCTTAATGATGGTTTTGTTTCTTACTCTGCAGCTTTTCACTTCACAAGATGTTAACTGATGGACTGGACTGGAGTCATGAAGATTACCTGTGGATTTTTGTGATGTTTTTATGCGCTGTTTGGACTCTTATTCTGACACTGCAGAGGATCTATTGGTGAGCAAGCGACTTAATGCTAAAATTTTCCAAATCTATTCTGATAAAGAGACAAACTCATCTACATCTCGGGTGGCCTGAGGATGAGTACATTTTCATCAAATTCACATTTTTGGGTGAGCTATCCCTTTAAATACAAAAATAATAGCAAAATGAAATGAACCTCAAAACGGTCTGCTTTTGCGCTCTAGCACAAGGGCTTGAACCACAGACATCTAGCAAACAGCATAAGTGTCTCAGAGCGAGAGAGAAGCAGAAGTGAAGGAGAGCGTATAAACATGGGAGTGAAAGACAAAGAGGCACACAGTTGGGAGAGAGACGAACGCGCTGACAATGAGACAGAGGCATGAGTAAAGCGCATGTGAGTGGGCGGAGCCTCGCACATGGACGCGGTGGAAGCATGTGAATGGAGAATGAGGTGAGCCTGTGTCATATGCAGTGACGTAATAATACCATCTAAACCCCGCCCCCTTCCTGCCGCCTCTCAGAATTGCTGAATCAAACAGAGCTGGATCAGTCTGGCTGGGAGTTTCCTGGCTAGGCCACACATGGTACATTAAATATTTGTGACAGGCATACATAAGCACTTAACAACACAGTCAATCTTATCTGACCAATCATTTTGACCATAAAATAGTTTAATATGGTGTAGGAAGATGATTGACTCTAATTCAAAAAAATTCAATGAGTCAAAGAGGTTCCCATACCTGTCATAATCCCCTCTCTTCATGTAATCTGACTGACTGACTGAATGAACTTCCTGAGGTAGCCTACACAAGCAGCTTTGTGAGCCACACCCAGACACACAAGTTAAAGGGTGATTTTACTCTGTACTGTTAACTGATCACCATCTTCATGGCTATGCCTCGAGGAACAAAAGCTCGGTACACACGAAACAGGCGGGAACATTACGGTAAAGTTGAGAAAGGGAAAACATTTAAATTTGGAGTTTCCTATGAACTGAGAATTGTGTCGGATTGGAGTGTTTACTTGTGCGTTGTATTGTTAGGTCGAGAGAGATTGTGTGAGATCAGGGGTGGAACTCACTGCCCAAATTCACTGCATCTGTCATAATCTGGTTACACCGGCCGTTCTAGTTCATTGTACACAGTTTTAAAATAAATAAATACATACAACAACAGCAAAAACTAACCTCACTAAAACTGAAAAGCTAAGTTTGCTACCTTAAAATTATCTTCACACTTTTTCTATCACTTTGAATGGAGAAATTCAAGATGGAACTGTGGAAACATTCTGAAATTGAGCAGAAATGGCACATTTATCATTTCAGGATTTTAAACTTGAAAAAAGAAAACATGCCAATGGGGTAAGAAATAGACTTATTTCAAAGTGAAAATCTGTTTTTCTTACTTCACTGGCAGATTTTTTCTTCTTATTTTAAGCATAAACTTAGTTAACAATATATTACATTTTTCAGAAAACAAGGTTTAATATCATAGGTCATTTTTCATCACAAGTAAATGTTTCTTGATTTAAGAATGTTTAGGTATTTATACTGGAAAACGAGACAAAATACTGATTAAGAAAATCTCTTTTTGCAGTGAGCATTTTTATTAGCAATCAATATACCTTTTACATTTATTTGTAATTGTCGATTAATAGTTTTGTAATATATGTTATATTTTTATTCCTTAATATTTTTTTTACTTGTCATTTACAGGACCATTTAAATCAGGGATTCCTAAACTTTTTTTGTCATCTGAACCCCTTTTGGCCTAAAATATTTTCTTGAAGTACACCCTGAGATTTTAATAATTTAATAATAATAATTTCAATAATTTAACCTCGTATTCACATGTTCACGGTTCTTTGATGCCACTTAATGACATACAGGTAAACAATTTTATTATTTTTTTTAATTGTTTATTTTTTGATTGAATTCATTATTAGTCAGTTTAAAGCTTTTCAACAAATTTAAATGATTTTAAAACTACTTAAAAAATTAGTTTTACAAAAATTCTGAAAATAAATAAATATTACATTTCCTTCCCGTTTTAAGTATTTTCACCTCCCTCTCAAGATTTCCCAAAACCTACATTTTCCTTCTTATAACCATGATGCCCATTCACGTTTCATTCCTTTAAAACTCTTTCTTTAAACTCCTGTCTCATGGTTGTGAGCCATGCCCTCTTCTCCTCAGCCGAACTCATGACTGAGAAGCCAATTTACAGCCTGTAACTCACACAAGGTTTAATGTGGGAAGAACAAGCTGAACTCTGTGTGAGACCCCATCTGCTCCCCTGCTGAACAATTTCTATGTCCTGCCTTTAATGCAGCCACAGGTCATTACTTTTACTTGTGATACAGAGTTCTAAGCCACACTGTTTTTCCGATCAGCTCTCCTGTTCAACTATGCCTCAATATACCTCTTTGTATCCTTGGTTGCCCCTCCCTCTGACGCCTGCCTACATTCTGTGGCATAGGCATCTGCCCTCAACATCTGTCACCACCCGTCACTGCAATGTCATCCACCCAGACCGGCTTAACGCCCAGCCCCCTCTGTACAAATACAGAGAGCGGGCCGCAGACGCTGACTAGTCAAGAGTATGACAATAACACCAAATGACTGGACGGTGATACAAAAGGATTTTCCTTTAAGGGACAGAGATGTACTTTGAAGACAAGACAGGAAAAGTATATCTGAATATCCTGCGTGCTTGATTGAGGGTGATACTGAGGGTACACACCAGCTGTTGTCATTCCTTAGAGGGTGACACACCGTCTCCAGCTGTCTGGCAGGATTGTCAAATCTGCTTTGGTTGCGAGTACAGAAGTGCTAAAGGTGGTCAGGACAGCTGCCGTGAAAACAGGATGTCTTTGCGTCAGCAGCCGGGACAGGTGTGCGAAACAAACGACATCTGAAAAATCATTCGGCTGTCAGGAAATCTACAATTTGGGCCTTCTGCTGTGTGTTATTCAGTACAAGAACGCCTACAAACTACTCACTTAAAAACAATTAACTGCATGACGTCATGGAATTTCCCCCAAAATGGCAACAGAACAACATGACTGTATATTTTCTCTCTGTATATTTTTATTTACAATACTTTTTTCTTTAATGCCAGGTAAAAGGATTAAATGCAATACATAAATGTGAACACAGTAAGTTTTTTTTCATACAAATTTGAATATAACTAAAGGCTGAAATTAAACCTCAAACAGATACATACTCTCAACAGATACATCTTTTTTTCTTTTTTTCTTTTTAGGAAACCTCACTCCCTACAGACGAAAAGACATTTATACACACAATACATGCACTCGGACTCGCTTACATTAACATATGCAGACACACAAAAATGACAGGTGCATTGTGGGTGCATTTTAAAACAAACAAAAAGAACAATGTTTCACAGAATCAGGTCTGACTTTATGCCTATACTATTGCGGTGTTATGAATGCACTGACTAAAGGCGGGTTAGCTCATCTTGCTTTGACAACAGGAAGAAGGGCTTGTGCGCAAATTTCCCTCGTGCGCACAAGTACGCTCACACGGAAACAGTCATCAAAAAGTCACACATAATTAACACAAATAAAACTCCCAGGCATCTGAAACTCTAAAACGCAGAATGGATGTTATTGGTTCTAGAATGTGGGAAAAGAGTTGTCTACAACAGACGAATAATGAAAAAAAGAATTCTGATGAATCTCAACCTTTCATTCAAAAACAAAGAAAAGGTATGATGTCACAGTAGCAAGTTCACATTCTAAAATTATTCAAAATAAACGGTATTAACTGGGCGGCCTCACGTTCCAACTGGTTTTGCTAGAACAGACAGTAATGACAAACTGCAGTTTAACAGACCAATACATGCTGCACACATCACCGGGTAGAGCTTTGACACACCTCTTAAAAATCCAGCGTCATTCATGATAAGTCAAAGGCTGAAACCTACTTACTCAGAAACTACACGGCCACATTTTGGCACTGAGTATCTGCCACTCTCATTGCATGAGGGAGGGAACAGGCAAAAAAAAAATAAAATAATAATAAAAGCTAAAATTTCCTGAAAGGTGTCCTATGCTTTAGTAAACAAAAGCATATGCGAGAATAACTAGCATTAAACGCCACGGAGAGGACAAAAAACAAAACGGAAAGAAATTAATACCTATTAGACAACCCAAATCTGTCAAGATCGTTCATGCATGAGCCTCAGACGGAACAGTTCTCTCGTTTTCTTTTTAAGGTGATGGAAAAACACAAGTCCGTTTTTCAAGTCGTCCATTTTATCCACCAATGTTCTTGGAGAAATCGGGTAAAGCTTATATTCTCTGGATCTTATCAGCCACCACTACGGGATTCTCCTTTCGGATCTTCGCAGCAGCTTCAGCCTTGTAATCGTACGTGCAGTTGTGCTTGTCTGAGTACCGGTGAATTCCACAGAACAGATTACCACATCGACAGTCAAAACCTGTAAAACAAAAGAAAACATAAGACCTCTGTTCATAGACACACACATATATCACACTAATATCAGAATGACAAATCAATGAGCCTCACCTGTTAGGCCGACTCTTTTACGGCAGGTAAAGCATCTATTTTTCTTAGGTTTGGAGGATTCTGGACTCTTGCCCTCGTCACTGCCCTGAGCCACAGGGATGGGGGAGTAGGAGGAGGTGGGCTGTGTTATGACTGTGGGAAGAATGGAGAGAAAATTGATTAAACTGAAACTGTTGCACTGTGGCATGGGTGGATTCTGAAAGCAGTCTGAGACCGATTTCTGAGTATGGTATTTTATAGGGCTGTTCCCTAAAACAGGCTCTGCCACAAACCCCCAAAGTCCTCATTTCTGCAAGAACGAAGTTCTTAACGCTGCATGAACTTAGGACTGTCATTAGTAAACCGCTCACACTAAAACTGGAGCAGGCCCCAAAGACAGCTTTGCTTGCAGCAAAGTCCATTTTAGTACAAAGAAGAACTGAAAAAAATAGAGCTTAAACTCTGAAGGCCCAACCACCACAAACTTGATAGTGTTTCCTTTGACACTCCCATTGTAGACGTATAGTCTTATAAATAAACACTCCTTGCATACTTTAATGGTGATAATAAGTAATAAAACAGATAAAGGAGAGGTCATCTTGCTTCCTGCTGTAGCTGCAAAAATGTGAATATTGAATAGTTTTGGTCTATCGACATTCGTCAGGCATTTTTGAAAAATCCTATTAATGACATTAAAAATCCCCCCTGCAATAAAGCAACAAGATAGTGCACTGTTGTTTGTTTTAACAAACTTATTTTAACGGCTGCACACTTAAGATGATAAAATATATGATTATTTACATTCACCAATTTTAATAAAGTCTGGTGAGAAATCATGAAATCAATTGTAATTATTTTATTCTATTGACAGCATTCATTTTAAACAGTAAGAAACTGCATATAGTTTTGTGAAAAATGTTATTAAATATATCTGATTAAACTTTATAAAAAGTAAATATTTTCCAGATAATATTTTAACTATTACACTATATACATTTTTATACATAGTATTTATACATGAATATATATATATTCATGTGTGTATATATATATATATATATATATATATATATACACACACAGTATATATATAGTAGAAAAGTGGGTTTGACTGCCCACCTTCTGGACATAGAACTGTCCGAGATGTTATTCAAAAAAGTAAAATGGTCCGACTTACAGATGCACTATGGTGCAATGGTGGTGTTTATTTACAGTGAAGTAGCGTGAAACAACCACAAAGTGCAAAGTATTTACAAGTGCTGAAGGAAAAAAAAAAACAAAGTAACAAAAAAGTATATCCTACCAACACAAAAGAAAACATACTCCAAAAATATATACTTTACAGGTGTTGATTTGTTCGTGGCACTATAGTAGCTCACTCACTCATTCAGCCTACCGAGAGACCAAGTCTCAACATTTTGGGCGCTCTTTAAAGGGGTCATATGATGCTGCTAAAAAGAACATTATTTGGTGTATTTGGTACTTTATATAGCACCATTAGCTGGTACTTTACCAAAAATAAACATTAAAGTACAACTAAATATATATTTTCTACTAATATATATATATATATATAT
>NW_015555728.1:857845-858624 GCF_001515605.1 Sinocyclocheilus anshuiensis
TAGAACGAGCCGTTTTAGGTAGGTGTGGCTGACTCTTAACTTTTATAAAGAATATCTCTTTGAATTTGAGACTTCAGTTTTTGCAACTTTACAGATCTTCTTTATGCACCAAGAGCTTGTAACACTCCAAAGAGAAAGGAACAATTGAAATCGCATCATATGACCCCTTTAAAGACCAGGCTCCTCCCCTATAGGAGCTTATCAATAACAGGAGAGTATGATAAATGTATTCACATATAAATAAACATATACTACAAACATATTACCATATGTGACAACAACATTCAAATCAGAAAGATAAGGATATAAAACATTCACAAGTGATCACTCTAAACATGTACAAACAATAACGTTCTCCCCCTGAGGATTAAATAGTTTGGTCGGCTTCCGGTGTCGGCAGGAGGTGTCTATAGTGGTATAAACGTGCTGAGCACTCTGCGCTCGTATTTTCCGCTGCCTCCTCCGACCCGTAATCTGACAACACTCAACATGTAACAGGTATGGCATACAATATAACACAATCCAATAACGTAACTAAACGTTTACCATAAACTTACAAGATGTATGAATGTCCGAGTATGTATTATGGCCGGGAAATAATGCGTAAACAAATGTAATGTCTGTGCGTATAGAATGCTGTGTGTACCCGCCTATCTATAGCGAAAGCAAAGCAGAGGGAAAAGGAATGTAAGTGGAGGGTAACGTGTGTGCCAGTGCAATTTCACCGCCAGATCAGGTCCCCTTTTTCACATACACAAATAAATATACACAAATAAATA
>NW_015555728.1:860477-872777 GCF_001515605.1 Sinocyclocheilus anshuiensis
TTAAGGAACCAATTGAAAGTTGTATTAGATTGAGACAGTTGACAACAAGCAAGTGTAGACTACTTAAAAAAACAATACTAACATACTAAATTAACATACTCTGTAAAGAAATAAAGAATTCTTACTTTTCCTAAAAGCAAAGTACATACTATTATTAGTAATAACTCTGTATTGTCATGTGACCGCAATATGGTGGCACCCATGAGGGGAACCCACTCAATGTAGAATAAAAGAGTCTTTATCTTATGTAAATGTACATCATTGTAATTACATTTCACAAAACTATGATTCATTTTTTCATGTGTAGAATTTTCAATTATCAAAAAGTTTCCTTGTGCACCTTTAAAGCTCAAGGGTTTAAACTTAAGTATCTAAGCGTGGATACACCGAAAACCCTATAATTAAAAAAAACCTTGTTTAATCTCAGCCAAAAATAAGACAAGCTCCACAGCCACCCTCATCAGGACAGAGTAATTACACTCCAGTCAACCGACTGACCGGACTAATACCGAGTTTTGCTGTATCTGAAACCACATCCAAACGGAACTGAACTCGCTTCTAATCCGTCTGTCTGTATCTCTAAATAAAGTCTACACATTAAACAGCACGACACAGACTCTCCCACCCAACCATGACTAACCAAACGAGTGGGGTGTCAAGCATGATATGCAATTTCAGGAGGCAATAGAGATGAGACATTAAGCCTACATCTCTAATCTGTCATTTTAAGCAAAAGAAGCCCAAAAGCTGTTAGGACTGTGTTCACGAGTTCAACCATGCGAGTCAAGGCACCGACACCAGCTGATAGACATCACCGATCAATAACAGCTCACGGACACTCCACCACTAGTGCTAGTCGATGCTGGCGGTTAACATAACTTCAAACCACCACTCAACCGAGAATTACAGGTCATTTAACCGTCTACATGAAGATGAAGTGGATGCGTCTCAAAACCTGGCGAGCTTACTATCTAGACAGCATTTTTGGGGCATCATAAGCGCTTGTTTATCTAGGTAGTCAGCTTACTTCTGTCGAATCTCACAGACAAATAAAGTGGGTGGATTTGAGAGAACAGAATGAACCAGAACGGCGAGTAAAAGCCAAAAATACCAAGACATAAAATATCCTGACATCCAAACGCAAACATCGCGACTACAGAGCAGCACTGGCTTTGTTTAATCTTCCTTCTTTGTCCTTTTGCTCCAGGATTTCCTCCCTAGACAGACAATCTGTCCTTTGAACAAGCCCGAAACAAAAAGCTAACTGGCTTAGCCAGCTGTTCGTCTGAGTAACTAGTATCATACAGCACGAAAACGCAAACAACTAACGTTAAACGAGATTTCCTTGAATTTATACAGACAGGCACGGTCGAACAATAAACAACCCACAGCACAATGAAGATAATCCGTTGGGTTATGTGTCTGCTTCAAAGCCATTACTGAATTTATACAATTAATTAAGAACAGAAATCGCAAATCGATTTATAATTATAATTATAAAAAGGCGAAGAGAAGTTGGCGATTGTCCGTGTCTGTGTTTTGTGACCGGGCGAGTCACTTTCTGGGGCTTGTGATGTTCATGAAGGTGCTGCTGCTGACAACTTGGAACACTTTGTTTTTTTTTAGGGACCCACCCGTCGAACAAAAAAAGCTCGATACATCGAATAACCCTGGCGTTAGATCCGAGCTAGCGGTTTAACCCGGCGTGCTACACGTCCTGAATCGGTAATCGTTAATCGCTTCCTTTTTCGGGGTCAGCCAGTCTTTCCGTGACCACATCGTCAAACCTTTTGCGATTATCGCCTAAATAAAATTCAAACAAACGTTGTAGCGCTTACCTTGAAGGCTTTTAAACTCTAATCGGTCGGGTTAAGGAACGGGAACTCTTCGAAAAGGAGTTTGTCTTCCTCCCGAGGCTTTGTCGGTGATGTAAATAAGTAAATTCCTCTCCCGTCCTCTCCCAAGCTCTCTCTTCTTTCACTCTGTTTGTTTCCTTCTTTAGTAAAGGGGAGTGACTGATAGCGTCATCGCAGACAGCCAGGAGTTCATTGGTCATTCGACGCTCGTGGGCGGGGCGTGGTAGTCAAAGAGGGGCACAATCCACTTTTTAAGGTTTGCCACCTACACTGATGACGAAGTCATACCATCCTGATGAAAGTCTCCGAAGCCTGAAGACACCAACAAAGTCAACAGGCTCATGAAATGGAGTCTTGAAGATTTAGTAGCTATTTATTCTGTTATACCTGTGGTATTTTAATGTTTATTAGGTACTTTCAACATTTACAAGTCACCAATTTGTGTTATCTGTCTCACTCTGTTGTATCACAGCTCTTTTTGTTATTGGCACTACAACTTTTGGCATGTGTTGACACCCTATGGTTGACACTCTGATGCCATCTTTACACTGCAAAGGAAGCACAGGAACTGCTTCCGAAGTGGTGCTTTCACACAGACTGTAATGTTGCACAGAGGTGTCAGAAACGCATTTACGTAGGAATTCCAATTGCGGAAATAATATTATGAAATTGAGGTTGTAGATAGGAAAAGATTAATGTTGAAAGATAAAAAGAATTAATAAAAATATGACTTAGAAATAAATAAGTATATTCAACAACAAAGTTTGAGGCCTACTCCGAGCAGCCTGTGTATAAAGATGTCTTGTATACATTGTCCACTGAGGAACTCTTGAGATATTTCCATTCATTTTATCATCTCTGTGCCTGGAAATGTTGACAACTTATAGTGTCAGTCAGCAAACTCTCACATGTACAAACCCACAAGCCTTTGAGTTGGAGTGAGAGAGATTCCTTTCAATAGTGTAACCCAACTCAGTGTATCCTGAGGGTGGCTTTGCACATGAGCAAAGGCAGAAGCTGCCTGGTTGTTTCTAAGAAGAAGAGTTTGAAGTGGAGGAGGGGGACGAGTTTAAAAACTGCAAATTTAGGGAAAATAAACCTGCCTGAACTAGTTTGAACTTGGTTTGTCTCACTGTATGTGTTGTTTGCATGCATGTGTTGTGTGTGCAAACATGCTGTACAAGGGAATGGCTTAATCCATGGCATGTTTTGCATTTAAACTGATGTTTGTGGTCTGTCATTGCTTAGATGTCCCAGCCCATGTCAAACATGAGAACAAGGCAAACAAACACCATGTTATTTTGCATTTTTATTGCAATGCATAGATAACAGTAGGTCACCCTATTCAGGCCAAAAATGTTGCCTTATCTGCATGAATTCTTGAGTTTACAGAACCTCACTGCATTTACATTATGCACTTCACAGAAGCTTTCAAATGTCCATTTTGTGTATATGTCAGTAGGTCTCAAACTCAATTCCCGGAGGGCCACAGCTCTGCAGAGTTTAGCTCCAACCAGCTACAACTCACACCTGCTTGGATGTTTCCTGAAGACCTTGATTGCATGTGCATTTTTTTCATATTTCATGAAACATGGTGGACAAATAGAAATTATACATTTAAACCAGAACTGTGGTGTATAGTATTTCCTTCCTTACATTTATGCTCTTAAGTGATAAATAAGCTCCCAATGTACTGAATACGGAGCTGAAAAACAAAAATCACAATCATGATTGTTTTATTTATTTATTTTTTGTAGTGTTGTAGTGTATTTTGTAGTTGTAAGTATGCTCCTGTGCCATAAAGTGATTGTTAGGTTGCCAATTGTCAAGTCAAGTCAAGTCTGCTTTATTGTCAATTCTTCCACATGTACAGCACATGCACACAGAGAATTGAAATTGCGTTACTCTCAGACCCTTGGTGCATACAGATAACACTAACAGTAGAACATAAATACAGATAGATACAGATTTAAATATAAAATACAACTATACAATTATACAAATAAGGTAAAATGTAAAAAAATATATAAAGCAGCACAAGGCGCATGGCAGATAGAGTGCAAACCAGTGAAGTAAACAACAGTGCAGATATAATGACTGTAGTGCAAAAGAGCTTATTCAGACTGATTAAAGTAATGCTGAACTGAAGTCTATGAACAGCATTCTGACGTATGAGGCCAGTTGGGCCATAAAGTTGTAATAGAGTCATAGACTATCAGCTGCTGGTGCCATTGTCTCAAGTGTGTTGACCCATAACAGCATCAGAAACATAAACACTAACACTCAGTGTGTTTTCACCTTAAGGCAGTGATGATCTAATGAGCTTATATTGCATTATCTCCACAGAAACACCCATACAGAAATACTCTGCTTAGTCTTCATGAGGTGACAGGAATGAAACTTGTTAGACTATAGGCAATATAATAATTTGTTAATCAAAATGATGGAATGACAGAATGCTGTCTACAGGCAAGGTTTTGACAGTTAACTAAAAAAAAACACACACACACATAAAACATGGCATGTTACTGAAATAAATGTAGGCCTAAATAAAATGTATTTTTTTCAGTTAGGTGTGAAGGCAACATTTATCATTTTCATTTAGTTTAACTTGATACTAAAATAAAGAAAATAAAATACTATAGACATGAAAAACTAATAAAAATTACAAAAACACAAAATTACTAAAACGTTAATGAATTAAAATGAAAATATATATAACTAATTCAGTATAAATATTGATATTAATATCAGTGTTAATTAAAACTAACACTGATATTTTAAAACAACACTGCAGTGAGGTAACACCAGTACCCATGAGGTAATATCACATTGCTAGTATTCTAGAGTGATGGAATGTATTTAAATCGATAAGATGCGCTGTTGAAGTCTTGATTTCCGTCAGTTGTCCCACTTTATTTTGACAGCTCCTTCCTTCCCTTGTAGTTGTTTCAAGTATACTTTGACTTTATGTCAGGTCAGTGCCCTCCCTCTCTACCTCTACCTCTCTACTCTGTTCTTCCTTAAGGGAAATTTGGTTCATTTGCTCAAAAGTACCCAGTATTCTGACAGTTTTTCATAGTATCAGTGTTTTAATTCTGCTTTTACATAAGAGACCCTGCTTGTAGCTGTTGACATTTTAAAATATGGCTTCAGCAATTACATCTATGCATTTGATATTTTCCGCTTAAGCAAAATTATTTTTATTGATCCGTCTTCAGTCAAAGGCTACTGAATCCTGTCATAATTAGGAACTCTACAGCTTCATTCATGTCTTGATTCTGTTTAAAATAATTTATAACCAAGTTCAATAACAAAACAAATTTGTTGAATGAACAAACATTCAGAGGAAAGTTGGCTGAGCGCAGTATAATCCAGTCAGCAGGCGTAAGTGTGAAAATATTTAGTCCTTTATCACCAATGAGATGTAAACAAGCAAACCAGGCAACACTTGTAAATCCAGATTTAATCACAGGCTCAGTACTAAAATGTCCCTGTCACAAGTGTTTTGTTCCCGCCATGAGCAAATGGATATAGAAGAGTGCAAAATAGAAATGAATCATGCTAAAATTCTTTCCAGTCAAACCACTCTTTTCTTTTCCTGCACAGGCAATACCGAGAAGACGGGCTGAATTAAAACGTGTGAGGCACCAGCCCTTCTATAAATATAAACCTTCATCCACCCAGAGTGTATTAAATATCCTGACTGTAGGATTCTTCAGAGTAATGGAATGCAGCTCATCATTGGCTCACATGATTACCTGATGGCGGTTTTGTCTGATGACAACATTAGACTGTGACTCACAACAGATTTTTGTCCAAATGAAAGCTGCCAGCTCATCATTTTAGTTTTGTCTATTGACACTAAATAGCTTTTTATGTTCTCATTAGCATTATTTGTACTGTAAATGTACTGTAGATTTGATTGTAATGGTCAAAAATGTTTGATTCTCCTGTTCTGATACTGTTAACATATCTGAAAGACCTTTTTCTTTAGGACATGAGTTGAAAAAATAGCATCCACAACGGAACATTTTGTGTGGATCAAAGGTGTGCCAGTGGCTGAGAGAATGAGGAAGAGAGAAGAAGACATGCTCAGAATACAGTTATGGCCTGTGTCAGTTCTCCGAAGTTGGAATCCCCAAACGGTGCTGCTAAACTTAGCCGAGGAAAACAATCTAGCTCTCTGCAGGGCGACAACACAAGTACAAAGATAGACACTCAAGCCCATGGAATCACACGGTGACCGTGATTTCACCAAGTACAACATGCTCCTGGATCAACATCCTTGTTGATCCTGGAACAACATTCCAATTAACCAATCAGAATTGAGGGATAACTTTTCAGGAAATATCTGTTGTAGGCTTATGATCAGGGTTAGGTGCTTCTACACCCTTGGTAATCAGTTATCATTTCACACTGATTTTAAGAATAAATGATGGGTAGGGTTAGGTTTAGGGGTAGGGATTGGGTTTAGTCTATATTTTTGGACAGTAATGTTGATCCAGGATAAACAAAAGATGTTGATCCAGGAACATGTCTTACTTGGCAAAATCACGGCGACCAGAATCACACACACACAGACAGACAGACATTGACATAATATGCACGAATACACTGCATGAATACAAATACCTGCTTATTGGGAGGGTAATGTGCTCAAGAAATGGGTCAAACATTGAAAATCCCATGCAGCCTGACATCATCTGAATTCCCCTAGATTTCTCATTCATTTCAACAGGACAGCCTCAAATGTTTACCTTTAGTGACATCAGGTGGTCAGGATTTGTAACAGCAATAAAGGAATCCACAAATACTGTTGTTGTTGGATTCAAGTGCTTTGGAGATACTTAAGCCTCACTTCTTTGTTAGCTATCGCATGCATTGAGCTTCCTTACATTAACTGCAGAAAGAAATAGGAGAAATCCCCTGAGCAAGCAGAGGTTAAATACCTATTTTAAAGATGTAATAATGACAAGGTTCACTCAGTTACTCTCCAATTTATTGGTTGATCAACAATAGGGAATAGTGTTAGCGTCCCAAAGCCTTAACCACAAGGTCACCACTACCTTCTGGTCTCAGTAACGTTTCTGATAGGGTAATTTTTATTATTATGTTCTTTAATATTTTCTGTTTACATTATTTATATATTTGGCAGATGTTTTTAGCCAAAATGACTTACAACACTACATTCAAGTTTTGTTTTTGTTTTTTTCAATAAGTTCATGCATTCCTTAGGTATCAAACCCATGACCCTTGTGTTATAGCGCCATGCTATAGCCTACTGTTATCAAATTCCTATAATTAAATGTTGTTGGGATCATTTAGAACCATAATGACAAATATAGACAAGCTTAATAAGATTCAGTTATCTATAAATACGGCAACCATATCAAGATCTATTTATAGAACCCAATGTCTCCTTTCCCATACATCTAATATCTCTACTTCTATGCTTCTTCCGTTCTGTGGAGCACAATCCTGCAGGGCACCTCAGGCATATACGAGTAAAATTTATCTTCCTATTAATTTCTCCGGAGACACTTCCAGACTTTCTGCTTTAAGTCTTTATTGTATAGCAGCTTTGGCTCTAATGTGCCAGATACTGTACACGGTTAGATAAACTGCAGTGACACTGCATTGCTCTGTAGTAGTTTAGCATGTCATTTAGTATTTTATGTATGTATTCTTTTACAATCTTAATATCTAAAATCTTATTTTCTACACGAATGTCATTCCTTTAGCATCTGAACGCTATGATTTTATAATGATTGTAACATTTCCTGCGAAATCAAGCTTTTTATTGTTTTTAGAGTAACTTTTGCACTATAAGTGAAAGCACTGCTCACAATGACCCTGGTTACCCTGCGGCACTCATCATCTGTTATCTCCCTCTTTGCGCTTTCTATAGTCAGTCATTAGACCATCATCCTCTATTTTGGCTTGGTAGCCTACTGTGTGACCCCCTTTCTTTTTGAAAAAAAAAAAAGAGAGTCATAATTCTGTTGAATAATTCAAAGGGGTGAAATTGAGAGGCTCTAGCGTTTCGACTGGTTATTGTTCCTGGGCAAGGTCGCTGAATGCTAGTAAAACGTGAACTCTTCATGCACGGTACTCATCACCCGCCAGGTTCTGTTCAGTCAGGGCATGGTCCACTGCTACAACATCATCGCACACACACTCACGTATGCATGGACTCACACACACGTGATGTCATCCACATGCACAGAGTGAAGTCCACTTGGGAGGAGGATGCCACGGCATAAACTCATCGCATCTGAAAGTGACGGTAAAGATGATTATTACTTTCTATGTGTATTTCTATGTGTGTTTATCATACTTTATTCACATGACTGACAACTGATTTTTTTATCATTAGAAATGAATCGCAATTTATTATTAATAATAATATTATTAATAAAAATAAAATAATAATATTATTTAGATTAGCCGCTAGATTAGCAAAGACAACTGTACTTTTACATTCCACAGTCTGCCTCAATATTTAAAAATCTGATGATTTTTGATTCTGATAAAATTGTTTGAATGGTTTATTCACTTGAAAGGCAATTTATATTTAATGCCTGAATATGAATGATAATTTTCTAGGTAATTTCATTTTGATACAAAACTATTGACTTATTCATATTTCAGCTGTGCTGAATGCCAGGGTGGTCATGCAGCTAAAATGTGTGTATGTGAACTTATGAACATTACTTTCGATCTATTGCCCTTTGACCCCTGTGAGAGGACACTGACACTGACGATGAAAAGCATCATTGTGTCTATTGTACAACACAACTATAAGCATGTAATGATCCGGTCAGCACTTACCGGTCTGGTTACACTCTGGTCACAAACAATACAAAAGACGCTAAACAGCTGCTGGGAGCCTTGCATGTCTGACCTTTCAGGTCTTAACAATGTCTTCTTACCAATGTCTTGTTTTGTTTGCCTTTTACAGTGAGCATTGAGGTGGATGTAGGTAGGAAGATTGACTTTCTGCATGCATTTTTAATATGTGTTTTTATTTTGTACTGTATGTTAATCTATCTAAAAACATTTTTTTTTGTAGGGAAGGATAATGAATTCAGCCTTTACTACGTGGAAGTGGAGGAAAACTCTCAGGGAGGTCAGGAGAAGCAGACAACGCGAGATGGCAAACGGAGAAGAGAGAGAAATGGTGAAGTGAGCAGGAGAAGAGCTTCAGAGAAGAGAACAACTGAGGTGGACACTAAAAGAGCAGAGAAGAAACATGAGAAACGCCACAAAACAGCAAGGAAAGAGGGTGAGAAACATGAAAAAAGGCAAAGAAGAAAGAATGCAGATGAAGAGGAGGCTGAGGAAGAATCCAATAAAGAGAAAAAGAACATTAAAAATGAAAGAACCAAGACACTGAGACGTGATGATGAGAAGGAAAAAGATGTGAAGAAAAAGAGAAAGAAGCATGTTAAAAATGAGGAGGACAATGCAAATTCTGGAAAGACAAAACAGAAAGATTGTCATGACATGCCACTGAAGGAAAAGAAAAAGAAAAGAAAGAAGCCAGAGACTACGTAAGTTTGTATTCTTTTACCACTCATTACAATATTATGGACTAGATGGAGTCTAAAAGTTTGAAATCACATTAAAAAAATCAGTTTTTTTAAAACAATAAAACCTGGAAAGTGTGTTTAAATAAGTTTATCTAAATATGTTTAGCTTGTTGGATTTTTTTAAATGACGTTAAATAAGGAACATTATTTAATATTCATGTTTTAATCTTATTTTATTATTAAAACATTTTGCATTAAATCAATATAGAGTAAATTCAACATTTTTCAGGAATTTTTCATTTCAGCTTTTCTCTCAAATTGTGTTGCTATTAATATAATTTGTAATGGAAATGTTATATTAAATTGGAAAAATACAAAGCAGAAGCAATCCCATTTGTGGTCTCAGATATTTGAATCCCACTCAACATAACTGCATTTATTTCTCCCTCCTAGCTCAGAATCTGAGTCCAAATCTGAATCGGACTCTGCCCCCGAGTCAAAGGACAATCAGGCAGTGGGAGTTTTGGGTTCTCTGACCCCAGAGGAGCTGGAAAAGTTAAAAGAAGCAGTGGATGAAAGGAAAAAGCTAATCGCCACAATGAGAGGAAAACCCTGGCCCATGAAGAAAAAACTAGTTGTCCTTAGGTGCGTCCCGTCACTGCTGTTTTAGCACATGTGTACACCAGCTTTCATAATGCCAGCGAGTTGTGTTCTGTCTCAGGGAGTCACAGGAGTTTGTGGAGAAATATGAAGGGGCTCTGGGAAAAGGCAAAGGCAGGAAACTCTACGCCTACAAGGTCATGATCATGAAGGTGAGGAGATGATCATTATTAAATTGATAGAACTGAATATATCCTTCTACAGCTTTAGAGTCATCATTAGTTTTCTTTATTACTCTAATTGTCAGAAATGGATGAAGTTTCAACGTGACTTTGAGAACTTCAAGACTGCCTGCATCCCATGGGAGATGAAGATAAAGGAAATAGAAAGTGTGACACTTCTCAGTTTGAGCTTCCTTCTCTCTCCTGCTGTTTTTTCCCTCATCTCTAAACAAACTCTATTTTATCTTCTTATAGGTCATTTTGGTTCATCAGTTGCCTCTTACTTTATATTTCTGAGGTGGATGTATGGCATCAATATGATTTTATTTGGACTGACGTTTGGGCTAGTAATGGTTCCAGAGGTGAGAAACATATTCAGTCCTTCAAAGTTAAAAATTACATATTAGTAACAAAGACAACATGAAAAGTTATTTCATGAAATATAACCTGTCACATTCTCATTCACCTTCCAGGCTCTTATGGGGAAACCATATGGTAGTATACCCAGGAAGACAGTGCCCAGAGAGGAAGAGGCCAGTGCTATGAATTTTGCAATCTTATGGGATTTTGGGGTAAGTCTATATGATTATGCCTACCGTTCAAAAGTTTGTGGTCAGTAAGATTTTTTATTTGAAAGAAATATATTCTTTTAGTCAGCAAGGATGCATTAAATTGATCAAAAGTGACATTAAAGCATCAGCTTTGCCAACACAGAAATAAATTAAAATTTAAAATATATTAAAATAGAAAACATTTATATTAAATTGCGATAATATTTCACAATATTACTGTTTTTACTGTATTTTTGATGAAATAAATGCAGCTATGGTGAGCAAAAGAGACTTCTTTCAAAGACATTACAAAAGCTTACCGACTCCAACTTTTGAACAGTACGGTACCACGCACAATTTACGTTGCATCCTAGTCCAAAACATGTTTTTGTCTTTTTCAGGGCTATGCTAAGTACTCTGTCCTCTTCTATGGCTACTACAATAGCCAGCGGGCCATTGGGTGGCTCAAATTCCGCTTGCCCCTGTCCTACTTCCTGGTGGGAGTGGGTACAGTGGCATATAGCTACATGGTGGTAATCAGGACGTGAGTGATGACAGTCCATATCAGAAACCTTTATTGAGTGTCTAGAAGTACCTTTCTACCACTTAGTCCACAGACAAAACATTTCTTTACTGATTTTCTCACTCTTACCCAACAGTATGGCCCGCAATGCCAATGAAGAAGGTGGCGGAGATGACACCAGCTTTAATTTCAGTTGGAAGACATTTACTAGTTGGGATTACCTCATTGGAAATCCTGAGACAGCAGACAACAAGTTTGCTTCCATCACCACTAGTTTTAAGGTGTGTTTCTCTTCATTTTCCTTGTGCTGGGCCCACATCCACTTTGTAGATAATAAAGGAGTCTTATAATGTGAAATAAAGTTCTCCAAAAAGAACTATAAAAACATTCTATATACGTTTCAGAGCAGAAAACATCCTACAGAGTAAAAAAAACAAAGACCACATACTGACAGATAGCTGCAAAAATTTCAATTCCACCACGTAAGAAAAATTTAAATATACATAATATATTTTAATGTAAATAGCAAGTCTTAAAGGGGTCATATGATGCGATTTCAAGTTTTCCTTTCTCTTTGGAGTGTTACAAGCTGATTGTGCATAGATAAGACCCCTGAAGTTGCAAAGACTAAAGTCTCAAAACCAAAGAGATATTCTTTATCAAAGTTAAGACTCTGCCACACCCCCCTATAATGGCTCGTTCTAACACGCCCCCACATATCTACCTCACTATGTGGAAATATTTGCATAATGCCGCCCAAATGTTCACGCAAAGAAAGAAGGCGTGGTTTCAGTAACCGCGGTTAGTGTTGAAGCAGCCATGTCAGGGAGACGCTGTGTGTTTCTAGGCGAAAGCAAAAGCACTTTATTTGGCCTTCCGAAAGTAGATGCATTTAGGAATCTTTAAGATTACTTACAACAGAACAGCAATGCATTTTATGGACGACCGTTTCGTGAACCTAGGAGAGGAGGTAATTCTGACTTTGCTATGACAATCTGGCGCTTCTGAATCAGC
>NW_015555728.1:873073-892875 GCF_001515605.1 Sinocyclocheilus anshuiensis
TTCGGGCTTGAACTGATGGTAAAACTAATGACATTATTTACTGTCTTTACATTTATTTTGAAAGATGAAGCTCGCGATTATGGTAAGGGGCGTTACATTTCCGACGAGTGCTTGCGGTGTTCGGCCAATCACAATGCACTGGGTCAGCTGGCCAATGAGAGCAGACTGCGCTTGTTGGAAGGAGGGACTTTGTAGAAAACGAAGCGTTTGACAGAGGCGGGGCATAGAGGACCTACAATAATGTACAGTATTTGAAAAATAATGTGTTTTTTGAACATTAAAGCATGTCAACATATTCTGTTACACCAAATACACAAAATAATGATCTTTAAAAAAGCATCATATGACCCCTTTAATTATGACAAAAGTTTGAAATAAGTCATAATTATGACAAAATCAACTCATTATGTCATATTAATGTGACATATTATATATACAATGACTTACCAAAATGACACATCAGACAGACAAACACAAAATACCCACATTTACATCTATTCATTGTTCAGAAACCTATACCGTCACTATACCTTACCTGTTTCATATTAAGAGCCAGAATAAGGGTGTAAATTGTTAATGAAATAAAAAAAAAAAACTAAAAACAAGATAAAACCTCAAATAACATCTCAACAGGGGGAAACCCCCTTAGTCTTTAGGTGAAAAATAAATCATAATAAAAAGAATGATATGACCCCTTTAATCTGGCCTCTCCCAGCTTCATAATAAATTCAGCACGTTAACAGGAGGCCATTGTGGAGGAGCAAGAGAGCAGAAAAGATGACAACATCCACCTGACACGATTCCTTAGAGTGCTGGCCAACTTCCTGGTGCTCTGCTGTCTGGCAGGGAGTGGGTACTTGATCTACTTTGTAGTACGCAGGTCTCAGAAGTTTGCTCTGTTGGGACTGGAGAACTACGGCTGGTGGGAGAGGAATGAGGTCAGACTCATGTAACAGTGTGCAATAGAAACCTTCTTGTCAATCAATAAAAAATTAATTTTGCATGGTTTTACATACCCTCAGGTGAACATGGTGATGTCTCTGTTGGGAATGTTCTGTCCGATGCTGTTCGATGTGATCAGCACTTTAGAGAACTATCATCCACGCGTTGCCCTCCAGTGGCAGCTGGGACGCATATTCGCCCTTTTCCTGGGGAACCTCTACACGTTCATCATCGCTCTCATGGATGCCATCCAACTAAAGGTACAGCTTCATTTAACAAAGACTAAAGTGCTCACAGTTCCATCTTCAGTCTTTCTGACGTTCAAAAAAGTAATAATTTCCATCATTCTAGCTCTCTTGGGCCACAGAATCTGTGTTAAATGAATCATCTTCTTATGAAGGTCATTTATCCTCCTAACTGTCACATATTTTGAAGAGGGCAGAAGAGGAGATTGTAAAGAAGAATATGACAATCTGGCAGGCTAACCTGTACAATGGGACTGTGCCAGACAACTCAACTGCTCCTCCGATCACAGTGCACCCTGCTGATATTCCCAGAGGGCCTTGCTGGGAGACAATGGTTGGACAGGTATTGGGGAAGAGTGGTTCAATTGAGTTCAGCTAAAATGTAATTGTATAGCTCTTTTCACAATACAAATTCCAGTACAATTGGAACACAATACGTCCCAAAGCAGCATTACAAAGTATAGAATTCCAGTGAACAAACCTCCAGTGAGCAAAATGTGTCAAGGGAAAACTCTTTAGGAGATTTAGGTAAGATAAAGAAAAAACCTTTGGAGGAACACAACCTCCTCAGAATGGAAGGCTTAATGATATGGTGGTATATACAGTATATATTCAGTGCTCTAGAATTGCAGAAATGATGACTTAGGATTTACACATTTCAGTTGTATGACAAATTTCCATTTAATATTAAGTAATCTAAGTAATTGAACTTTAATAAATAATTAACTGAGTTTTTTTCAGCAATGATGCATTAAATTGATCAAAAATAAGGACTTTTACAACGTTACAAAAGGTTTTTATTTCAAAAGCTGTTCTTTTGAACATTCTGTTAATCAAAGCATCCTGAAAAAAATACATCAGGGTTTCCACAAAAATCTTAAGAAGCACAACTGTTCAACATCTCTTATTATCAATGTTTCTTGAGCAACAAATCTGCATATTAGAATGATTTCTGAAAGATCACGTGACACTGAAAACTAGCAATGGCTGCTTTGCCATCATATGAAAAGTATATATTTTTTTTTTACTAGATACAGTTTGGTAAATGGCAAATTACATGATTTGACATTGACATTACTTACATGACATGACATTAATTCGATTTTAACCTCAGCAAATATGCATATTTAAATAAATCTAATTTAAAGCATTTGTATATTAAACAAACATTGAGTGTATGTTTGAACAAATAAAACAAGGTTGAAACTTTGACTAGGATAACTAGAGAGTTTAAAAATCAAGTGTTAAATTAATATTATGATGCATTACATCAAATCTTTATAGATTGTCAGCATCCTCTGTGTCTACAGGAGTTTGTACGTCTCATCATTTCTGATACAATGACGACTTACATCACACTGCTTATTGGGGATTTCCTCCGTGCCGTACTGGTGCGATTCCTAAACAACTGCTGGTGCTGGGATCTGGAGTATGGCTTTGTGAGTATCCACAACACATGCAGTGGTCAGTATCAGGGATTCCCTTTCATTTATAACTGAAGTGCACTTTCTTCATTAGCCGTCCTATTCAGAGTTTGACGTCAGTGGAAATGTTCTGGGGCTGATCTTCAATCAGGGAATGATCTGGTGAGAACTATCTCCATTTTATGTAGCATGTTTTCTTGCTTTCCATTTGAAACCAGCACACCATCAAATCTCACCACATCTTTGTCATTGTGTATGTGTGTATCAGGATGGGGGCATTCTACGCTCCATGTCTTCCAGCATTAAATCTTCTCCGGCTTCACGTGTCCATGTACCTGCAGTGTTGGGCGGTGATGTGTTGTAATGTGCCTCAGGAACGGGTCTTCAAAGCTTCAGGCTCCAATAACTTCTACATGGCCATGCTGCTGGTCATCCTCTTCCTCTCTACACTGCCAGCTATATACACCATTGTCTCCATTCCTCCCTCTTTTGACTGTGGACCTTTCAGGTTTGGAATGTTTATGTATGAATTAAAAATGGTGTGGATTATGGAGCTGGTCTGTTTAGCATAAGAACTGAGTAATTTGAAGTTTCTGAAATTGTTCAGTGCGGTGACAGCTTTTAATCTCTTGAATTAAGTATAAATACAAATAATTAGACTTAAAGTAACAGGCTCGTATGTATGTATTTATGTATTTATACTTATGTGTATAAATTAACACTGAATAAGTGGAGGGATGTTACAAGCCAAGTCTTGCAATGGCAGATCGTTAGCACTAGAGTGCAGCAGAGTGCAAGTCTACAATTTTCTCACATCCTTTTTCTCCTCAAAATCAGCACAAAATGCAGTTACCGTTATTTGAAGAAAGTTCATTTATTTATTTTTTGTTTGTTTTAAAGATTTACAAATACAGCCAGTGAGTACATTAGGATAAACAATACATAAATAAATACAGATAGAAATAAACATATACAATAAAAGCATTAAAATGTTTACAAATTAATAAGTTTTACAGCTGTCTTATAAAAACAATGATTTATTTCCCCAACAACACCTGGCGGAACTCTGTCCACATATTACCTGTGCAGTGTAGGACAGTTGAAGCAGCGTGTATAGTAGATGCAGCATGCTTTGTAAACAAGTCACTGATGGCCAAAATGTTGTTGTATCTTTTCTTGACAGCATTAGACCTTCATTTACATAAATGGAAATGCACAATTTCAATGGATCCCATGGCTAAGAAACTGCAGACTGACCAGCATAAACAAATAAAATAAACATTTGATAACCCTTACCAAAAAGTAGTATACTTCAAGTTTATTTTAGTAAGTATACTTAAGTAAAGTTCAAGTATATTTTTAAGTATACTAATAGCACACTTGAATAAACTTCTTTTTCGTAAGGGAACACATGTTTGTTTGTTTAAAAACTATTTTTACTAGTTTAGACTTAGGTTTCTGCCGTTTTAAAAGAGTGTCCTAGAGTATTCTTATATTTTTCCTGCAGTGGGAAAACCCGCATGTTTGATGTGATTCAGGAGACCCTGGAGTCAGACTTCCCTGCCTGGTTCGGTAAAATGTTCAGTTACGCCTCGAACCCCGGACTGGTGCTGCCTTTTCTTCTGCTCTTGGTGTAAGTGGGAATGTCTAAATATATCAATATTTCCTCTATTGTACAATATTGTGATTGTAATGGTAGGCCTACATTTTTTCTGTCATTTTAGTCTTGCGATTTATTATCTGCAGTCCACTTCTAAAACATACAAAAGGGTAAACATGGAGCTGAAAAAGAAACTTCAAACAGTAAGTTGGGAAGTCCAAATGTATGTTCAAATGTCTCCTACAGTAAATGATTAATTTTAAACAGGGTTATATGGGCAGTAAACTCACCACTAGATGGAAGCACTAACATTGAGCTAAAAATAATTACATTTTTTAAATGATGCATTAATAAATAATAATAAGTAGTAGTAGTAGTATAATCACATAGACTAAATTATGTTTTATATTAATTCAGTTTAATTTTATCACTGGACATAGATCTGCTCACTACTGTTACAAAATCCATAGGGCATTTATAGTCATGTCGCTAATTTTGTATTTACAGCAAAATGAGGAAAACAAGAAAAAGAACAAACTTGCCGCCTTAAAAGCAGCCAATGAGCTGGAGCAGGCAAGGAAAGCAGGAGAACAACGCAGCAGCAGCGCCTCCGATTTGGGTGAGAGCACACAGAACGGGTCACAGCTCCCATCAGTCAGTGCATAAGACAGCAACTTGGAACCAATGCAGAGAAACTTTCCATTAAAGGGTTAGTTCACCCACAATTTAAGATATTTTTGATGAAATCTGAGGGCTCTCTGACCCTGCCATAGACAGCAAGGTAACTACCACGTTCAAGATGATCGACAAAGTAGTCCGTGTGACATCAGTGGTTCAACTGTAGCTTCGTAACTTTACAGTTGAACCACTGATGTCACACGGACTACTTTGTCGATCATCTTGAACGTGGTAGTTACCTTGCTGTCTATGGCAGGGTCAGAGAGCCCTCAGATTTCATCAAAAATATCTTAAATTGTGTTCCGAAGATGAACGAAGGTCTTATGGGTTTGAAACAGCACGAGGGTGAGCAATTAATGACAGAATTTTTGGGTGAACTAACCCTTTAATGTTGAAGAGTTGATGTGCTGTGTTTGGTCAGCAGGTGGCCACAGTCTTAAAACAACATGCCCTTGTTTCTATATATCAGTGTTGCTGTGAGACAGCAGTTGAAAGGTCTTTCTGCCTCCTCTTTCTCAGGAGTGAATGAAGAGAGCAGCAGCATAGATGAAGCAGGCCATCACAGACAAGCTGGACAGAACGGTCGTTTTATTCACCCTTCACAGAGTCAGCATACTCAAAACTCTGAACCTCCCGTCTCCTCGACCCACACAACTACCAGACCCCCTGCATCCCGGGGCCACACATCATCTGGACATCTTCCAGGTCACCCACAGCAGCCACAGAAAAACTCTCACTCAAACAGGAGATAAACAGCACAGATGTAAACAGATAAATAGATGCATCTGTTTGTTGCATGCACAACATTTGGCACTTATATGACCATTTGGATTTCTTGCTGATACAGTATAAATCCTGTGCCCAGGCCTGCAGCACATATCATGAATGTCACAGTGAATCTCAAGGGCTTGGTAGCTATGTAACTCTAGAATGATAAGTATCTCTGTGAAAGAGAAATGATTGCTCTTGTTACACACAGGCCAAACTAGGGTCAAACTATCTCTTGATTTGTTGTTTTTTATATTTATTGTTTAGTTTTAGAAATATTTGCTTGATTGTTGGTTTACATGCCAATTGCAACTAGTTATTAAACTACAGCCGCTAAAGTAAACCTCTTTTTGACTAATATGTTAGAGAAAGAACCAAGGGCGTTTCTAACCTTTCATCAGTACTGGAGCACAGGCTCCCCATCAAAAAAATGTGTGCTCATATTTTGATACGAGCAAAATAGTTATAGCTTTAAATTTAAAATATAACTTTAAATCGCCTTTAAAGTTATCCAAATTAAGTTCTTAGCAATGCATATTACTAATCAAAAATTAAGTTTTGATATATTTACGGTAAGAAATGTACAAAATATCTTAATGGAACATGATCTTTACTTAATATCCTAATGATTTTTGGCATAAAAGAAAAATCGATAATTTTGACCCATACAATGTTTTTTTTTGGCTATTGCTAAAAATATACCCAAGTGACTTAAGACTGGTTTTGTGGTCCAGGGTCACATATAAGGATTTATCAATAATATTTTACTGGGACACAGCAGTATTTTACTGGGGGCTCTTGCCCCAGTAAAAAGGGTCTAGCAACGCCCCTGGGAGGAGCACATGCATCTTATTTACAGTGGCCCTAAAATGTGTTTGGATATCTATGCCACACTTAAAAATATATGAATGTCATTGTATATAACAAAATATCATTTATATAGCAAAAACAGTTTTCAAGCAAAATGGTTAATAAAAAAAATGTTAAAAATGGAAAGAATCACATTGTAAAACATTAAGCCAAAAGACAAACATCTTGTTAAAAGTAAAGCTAAAGCAAATCTAGAAGAATAGCATAATTTCTTTGCAGATTTCCTACATTTTTAAGTGGGACTCAAGTGTCCAAATGCCTTTTTAGGGCCACTGTAACAGTCAACCCAAAGTGCATCTTTAGTCCCCATAGATATGAAAACAAAATCATTTTTCAGCACTCAAGATTGACAGCTTGGCTTTGCCCATCTTTATACCTCTCCTCTCCATTTCATTGTTTCCCCCATTCTCCAATCCATGCAGCTTTATCTTGATGAGCGTGTCAGGTGGCCCAAAACATTTCCATGCTCCGTACTGTATTCTCAAATCTGCTCTCAGCTCTAGGGGTGTCTAATATCTCGGATTATTTTTCTGCAGCCACAGATTTGGCAGCGAAGATGCATGTGGCTCATTTGTCATGCCATGGCCCACACTGTTCTGTTTGGGGTTACGCTGTGTACCATTTATGTGAGGGGATTTGTTCCCAACCCACTAGAGGATAGTAAAAACATTGAGAGTATCGTTTTAGCATGTTCTTTGAAGATAAATTGAAGAGGTCTTACAATCCTAAGAACCTTATGATATCCCTGTTTCAAATCTTGACTATTACTTATTAGAGAATTGGCACATAAGTTTCATTAACATTGCAAATGCTCATCCATAATTCATGGGCAGACTTTATTAAGTATTAACAGGAGTCATTTGAGATTTTGTTTATTTGTTCATTTAGGAAGCCAATGTTCATTTGAAGATACAGCTCTTCCTGAATATGCCAGGAAATCAAGAATAGTTATAGCATTGGGCTCATAACAACTAACAACTTTTTGTATTGTGAACCTTCTTGTGATCCTTGATGAGATCTTCAAAATATCATGTAGTAGCTTACCTGCTGCCACCACTGAGAAACTTCTTTTATATGCTGGAAATCTGCTCTGTGTGATTGTAGTTCTGTTACCGGACGTTACAGTAGTAGACCTCTTGTACATTATTAACTCAAAACAATTAATGGTATTCGGCTGCTGTGTCTGAACAAGGTTAGTTTCCATAGAGGTGTCTGAATTTCCTGTCGACATAATGCCTTATTTACACAAATTGAAGAATAAAAACACAAATTTAACCCATCGCTCAACATGGTTAAGCCACAGTTCAGTATATGAACTTGTTGTACTGATATAGAACCAAGTGTGTTAAGAGAATATAAAACGAATGAACAGTTTACCTCTTCTACTAAGATCCATAATGAGTTATTGAACAATTAATGAAGAATTGTGAATTTTTCTAAAAGAGAAACAATTCAATCAGCGCTTCATATTATTTCTTAGAGTGTGATACTTAAAGGGGTCATATGATGCTACATGCACTTTTACAAGTTGTTTGAACTGAAATGTGTGTTGGTAGTGTGTGTACACAACCACCCTATAATGATAAAAATCCACCCAGTGTTTTTTTTTAATCTCATTAAATGTTTTCCCCTTTCTCAAATCGAGCTGATCTCAGATGCCTGTCTGTGTGACGTCACACAGACAGGCCCCTCCCACGATAGTTTGATTGACAGTAGCGTTTCAGCACAGACTGGACTGGTGTCTTACCTTAGACCCGCCCTGAGTGAGCTGTCATCAGTCCTCTATTGTTTCAGGCTGGAGCAGATGTAGACAAGAATGACTCCTAAGCGATTGAGGTGTTCTGTTGTTGGATGTAATAATGAACACAGCAGTCGTCATTTACTCTCGACATCTGAGCCGCTGAAGACGCAGTGGATTACTTTGTTTTTGAAGAGAATGCGCCCCCGGTCGACATAAATGCATCTATGTTCGCACGAATCATTCATGATCCAGCCTCATCTACAGAAGAAGTGAGTATAATGTTTTGTAATGAATCTTTGCAAATCGCCTTTCCTAATAATGCGCTAATTAGCAAGTTTCAAGATGAATGCGGCTAAAGTAAACAGTCTCTCAGAGAGCAGCTCGGAGGAGAGGGGCGGGGTCAGCAGAGCTCATTAACATTTAAAGGAAAATGCTACAAAAACAGCTTGATCTGAAAAGAGCTGTTTTTGACAGGGTAAAAAAGGTGTTTTTTGCACTACCACTGAGAAATTTTAACCAAACTACGTTACAGACTTTTCATTAAGTCCCTAAAGAATCATATAAACTTGTGGAAAATGGGCATCCTATGACCCCATTAATAAATTATTGACAGGGTGGGGTTATATGCACATTTAAGTTCAACCTCTTTCGAAAAACATTGTTATTAAAATTTTATATTCATTATTCTGCTACTTTCCCATATTAAATTTCCCATTTAAATATAGAAAACTTTATTTGCAGATGTTCATCATAAAATTCAGGTATATGTACAGCACTTTATTTAGGCAACCTGTTTGTGTTTACGTATCATGAGTTACGTATCTTGCTTATTTTATTCTTGGATCTGGCCCGTATACTGGCGTTTTGTTTCCTGGCTCTCACAGCACGGCTTTAGATCTTGACTACCATTTACTATAGTCAAGGAGTCATTTGATTCCTTCTTTAGGAGTGAGCGCCTATTAACAGAGACCCACCTGACAGTCAGGTGTGTCATCAGCTCTTAGATGCCTAGCAAGTCTGAATAGAAGGACTTCAACTCAAACTGGCAAGATGCCCCGCAGAAAAAATTATATTGCGATAACTGTGGATGACGGTAAGTAGATTTGAATACCAGAAGATAAACATTCTGGCATCATTTTGATTCAGTGTGTAGTAGTGGACTGTCTAAACCAGTTTCAGACGCGTCAGTCTCCGTATTTATAAATTGGGTAACTAACTGCAACTGTTATTCATTGTTCTGATATAGTATTTATATTCTGATATAGTGCAGTTGATGGTTTTTAATAGTGATAAGCATGTTGTCCTGTCTAGTCAGTGCTTAAATTATGCCACTTATTTAGCAGGTTTAAATAATTTATGCTAATTGTTTTAATGATTAACGCAATGTATCATATATGACATAAAGCTGACAGGATGTTAAACAGTTATTTTAGATTTATTGTGAAAGTATTTAAATTAAAAGAATTTTACAAGACCTGGTTATTTATACAGTGTGTGTGTGTGTGTGTGTGTGTGTGTGTGTGTTACAGTTGGGATGGAAATTGATGCAGAATATGACAGTGGAAGTGATGGTAAGTTTTACAGATGGTTTAAATTTGAGAGTGTTAATTAATTTTATTAACAAAATTGTTATTATTATTATTTATCATTATTATATTAATTATAGTATTGCTTGTAATACTTGAAAATATAATTTAATTATGTTAAAGTGTTACTTATATTTAAATATTATAATATACATGATTGTTTTATTTTTAAATTATTATTATTTATGTTTTGTCAACATGTACACATTTCCCCTATCTTTTCAGTGGATTCAAAAAGAAGAGCAAAAGGTAAGAATAAACCGAAGCCTGCAGCTCGAGGAAAGAAAGCCAAGGCAGATAGCGTAGATGAGAGTGAGGAAGAGGAGGAGGAGGCTCCGCGTAAGAGAAAAGGCCGAAAGAGAGGAGGAGAGCGAGGAAGAGCAGAAAGGAAGAAGAAAGAAAGCAGCAGGTTCAAAGAAGAGGGCTGTCAAGAAAGATGACTCCGAAGAGGAGAGCGAAGAGGAGAAGGGAAATAAAAGAAAAGGAGGGAAAAAAGGAGCAAGTAAGAAGGAGAATAACAAGGAGGAGAAGGGGAATGGCAAAGCAGCAGGAAAAGATAAACAGGATGATAAGGATAAGAAAAAGAACAAAGGCAAAAACAGCAGGTGCAGTATTCTCTAGCCTCCCTCTCCATGCCACACACACACGGTGCTGTTCAGACTCAACACTCCACATTACCTCCAGTTTGAATTAAAACACAGCCATACACATCTAATGCCATAAAAGAACTTTTGAATGTTTTCAGATATTCATATTACATAATATGTGATTATGAAGCAGTAAAATGCAGCCATGGAACTAAAACCTCTAAACATCCGAAAAAGTCTTGTTATCATAATTTTGTGGTTGTTGTGATATAAAAATTGATTTATTTATTTGAATATTCAATTATTCATTAAATTTGTCAGATATATATCTGACACATTTATTACTTTAATAATTAAATATATTTTTAAAGTGTTTTATAAAGGTGGACATTTATAGTTCCTGGGTGTGCACATCACAGAGGATCTCTCCTGGACTGACAACACCACAGCACTGGCCAAGAAAGCACAGCAGCGTCTTTCTTTCAGTAACCAGTGTAATGCAGTATTGTTGTCATCTGCTATCCGTTTTTGGTTTCAACTAGACATTTTCACTCTTTTTTTATCTTTTGCCTTCCAACTGATGATCTGGAAGTGCTTTTCATGGCCATCTGGCCACTAGAACTCTTGTCTTGACTTGAACCCATTTTATCCTCCAAAACAACAATATCTTTCAGGAATATACTGGACTTTAAGGACTGACTGCTGACTCTCGGGTCTCGGCTTTGTTCTACAGCAGTTCATCATCGGATGACAATTCAGAAGATGAGTCTATGTCTGAGGGAGAGATGGCCAGACTAAAAGAGGAAGTCGAGGAGAAGAAAAAGCTGATAGTGACACTTCGGAACAAACCCTGGCGCATGAAGAGGAGACTCAAGTGCCTGAAGTAAAACGGATTTCCTTCTCATTGCTTGTGCTGTGATACTATTGGCTCTTGTGTCCATTACCACTACCTCAACTGAAGTTTATGTGCTTCATTAAAGCTTACAAGTTGCTGTGCTTCTGCTTTCTTGCATCTTCATGGCTCTTAATGCTCTTATTGGCTTCATATTCTTGCTGGCTTTGAAAAAATGTTTTAGGAAGCATGGAAGTTGTTTGAATTATGATCAGTATGACATGGTGCTTTTTAAAGGCAACAAAAAGCTTCGGTAAAGAATCACCATCATCCAAAACACGCTCGATTGTACTTTGCAGACAAAATGACTTCTTCTGCGTTCAACAAAAGAAGAAACAGGTTTTAATGACATGAGGGTGAGTAAGTGATGATAGAAATTTCATTTTTGGGTGAACTATCCTTTTCAGTAATATCCGATTGGCCTGCTATAGCTCTCACATATTTCTAGTTAGTGAATTAATTCATCTTGTGTCCATCCCATCTGCACTATTCCCATTAATTATGCATTGATGAGTTAATTAATTGGTTGTACTCAAGTTACAGAATATGAATGTTGTGAGTGAAACATGATATTTTTCCTGGTGTTGTCTCTGGTGCTTACTGCACAATGCTGAATGGTCATGCTGCGTAATACAAGCAGAACCAGCCAGTAACTCAATTGACTGGTCCGTCTACACATGTATAGTAACGTGATGTGACTCAAATACGGGGAGAAATACTCATGCCTTGTTGAAAACTGAAATGAAAACAGAACTGTTGTTTTGAAAATACAAGTGGGAACACAGAGTCACTTTGAATTGAAATACAACTGAGTTTTAATTGCATGCCAATACCAGTTTCTATTTATATCACATGTTAGAGAAGCCCAGGCATTTGTGGAGAAATTTGAAGGGGCTTTGGGCAAAGGAAAAGGGAGGAGACTCTATGCATTCAAAGCACTACATATTCCATATTGATGTGTTTTATTTTAAATGCAATTACAAAACATTTTTTCCTTTCCTTTTTTTCAGAAATTAATCAAATTCAATAGAGACTTTGAAAACTTCAAGACAGCCTGCATTCCTTGGGAAAGTCGGATAAAAGAAGTGGAAAGTCTGTTCCTCTCTGTTTATTCTTTTTTAGCAAAATCAGTATTTTCAGCGTGTTTCTCAATCTCTTCTCATCTGTTTCATTTTCATAGGTCACTTTGGGTCATCTGTTGCCTCCTTCATTTTCCTCCGGTGGATGTATGGACTAAACCTTGTTCTCTTTGGTTTTATGTTTGGACTTGTTATTCCAGAGGTGAGATGCAATGCTAATGTCTTTGTTAATACACCTTTTAGGCAATGTACACTACTGTTCAAAGATTTGGGGTCAGTGAGATGTTTTTATGTTTTTGAAAGATGTCTCTTATGCTCACTAAGGCTGCATCTGCATATTTGATATATTACTACGTAGTGAAATAATATTACAATTGAAAAAGTCTGTTTTCTATGTTAATATATTTTAAAATTAATTAATTTAATCCTGTGATGGCAAAATCCAGTCTTTAGTGTCACATGATCCTTTAGAAATCATTCTAATATGCTGTTTTGGTGCTCAGGAGTGAAATCATTTTTATTATTATCAGTGTTGAAAACTGCTTAATATTTTTGTGGAAACCGTGCTACAATTATTCAGGATTCTTTGATGAAGGGTCAAACAAACATAATTTAATATGAAATACTAAATCTTTTATAACATTATGAATGTCTTTAATATCACATATAATTGAATGTTGAAGATGTTTTTTTTTTACGATGTTGATGTCTTTCTCTCTGTAGGTACTGATGGGCATGCCTTATGGCTCCATTGCCAGAAAAACAGTTCCAGCGCCATGGACTTCTCTGTCCTGTTTTATGGTTATTACAATAATCAACGCAGTATTGGATTCCTGCAGTTCCGGTTACCCTTGTCATATCTTTTGGTTGGTGTTGGGATATTTGGCTACAGTCTAATGGTGGTTATCAGAACGTGAGTTTAATGACTACATTTGCAGTTCTATGAAGCATTTTACTCACTGACAATGCTCTGATAATCAGCTGACAATGTGTACCCTCTATCTTTCTCTTTTTAAACCACCTTCCTTCTAGAATGGCAAGTAATGCCAATGAAGGAGGAGATGGAGCAGAGGAAGGTGCCTTCACCTTTTGCTGGAAGCTGTTCACTAGCTGGGATTACCTTATAGGAAACCCAGAGACAGCTGACAACAAGTTCGCCTCCACCACCACAAGCTTCAAGGTTAATGACAGTAATAGTATCAAAGAATGGTGCTCTGTGCTAGGAAAAAACCTTATTGTTGCATCTGTGTAGCTAGACTGATCTAAAACCTTGATCTGACTGATCTAAAACCTTGTCTTATTCCCTCAGGAATCTATAGTGGATGAGCAGGAAAACCTAAAGGATGAGAACATTCACCTGTGCCGTTTTCTACGTGTCATAGCCAACGTTCTCATCCTGTGCTGCTTGGGTGGGAGTGAATACCTCATCTACTATGTGGTCAAAAGATCACAGGAATTTGCCAAAAAGGAGAGGAATTAATTGTCATGGCTTCAAAAAAAAATGAGGTACCCCTTTTCTTTTGCATTGTAATTTATTTTTAATGCGATGACTTACAAAAAAAAAATTTAATTGTGAAACTGTTTCTTCTTCGCTCAGGTTGAAATTGTGATGTCACTCTTGGGCTTGTTGTGTCCACCTCTATTTGAAGTTATAGCTGAGCTGGAAGACTATCACCCTCGAATCGCCCTAAAATGGCAGCTGGCCAGAATCTTCGCCCTCTTTCTGGGCAACCTGTACACTTTTCTGTTTGCACTGTTTGATTAAGTCAATGCAAAGGTATGACCATAGTTCATCTAGTAACCATAAACATACAGTAGTAAAAAGGGGATATTACTCTACTTAAGAGTTTGGGGATGAGCCAAAATGGTTACTTACTAATCCTGTAACATTTTATGTGAATAATTTCTCTGGTATTGTTTGTTCACAGCTTGATAATGAGAAAGAGATACAAAATGAAACCATCTGGGCTCTTAAAGAATACTATGACAACTACACCTTACACCATAATGTCACAGAAAACATTCCCCCTTCAAACATATCCCCAGCTGATGTCATCAGGGGTCCTTGCTGGGACACAGAAGTTGGCATTGTAGGTACCATCAGCACCAGCATTGTCATCACCAAACTATCATAATTGTCAATAACAGTCAGTACTTAACCCTGTGGAGGGACACTGACAGTACCTTGGCTTAGAAATGAATGTATCAGATATGATACTGTAGGCTTTATTGGCTTAAAATGTACCATTTATTTTCCTCACAGGAGTTTGTAAAGCTCACCGTATCTGATTTCCAGGTGACATATCTGACCATTTTGATAGGGGACTTCTTACGAGCCGTGATTGTGAGATTCCTCAACTATTGCTGGTGTTGGGATCTGGAAGCTGGCTTTGTAAGTTCCTCCTTACACCCTGCTGTTATTCAAGTTACTCACATTACAACATTGTGTAAACAAGCCTCAGTCCATAAAACAGGATGACCTCTGTCAGACGCACTTTTGTAGTTTTTAAGCATGGCATTTTAGCGATACAGGGTAGATGGTAGCAATCTGACTGACTGCGATTGTTATGTCACGTTAAGTATAATCTCATGCTCCGAAATGGTTGCTCTATATGGTTTTGCCCTGTCGCCCTCATTTTCCTGCACTCGATATAGGTAACATACTACTCACTCATCCAAGGTCAACTGAACACCATGAGAAGGTGGCAGGATAGGTGATAGGGCTGCATAACAACCAAAGTCACAGAGAGACATACTACACCATTCAGGGCACTTAATTACAGAGCGAGAGAGAGACAGCAAAAGGTATCTTTTATTGTGACATTAATTCCTGTGTTGTCGTCTACACAGATATTTATGCATATCTGTGTGTGATTGTGTTTCTGCAGCCGTCTTATGGAGAATTTGACATCAGTGGTAATGTACTTGGGCTCATCTTCAACCAGGGAGTGATCTGGTAAGTGGATCATGAGAGTGAAAACACAACATCTCCGTTATAGACAATGATGATTTCACATATGTCTGTTTTTTTAGGATGGGTGCATTCTACGCCCCTGGGCTGGTGGGCGTAAATGTGTTGCGTCTGCTGAGCTCCTGTATTACCAGTGCTGGGCTGTGATGTCCTGTAATGTTCCCCATGAGAGAGTGTTCAAAGCCTCACGTTCTAATAACTTCTACATGGGACTGCTCCTCCTTGTCCTCTTTCTCAGTCTCATGCCTGTGATCTACTCCATTATGACCCTGCCACCATGCTTTGACTGTGGACCCTTCAGGTAGCTATTGAACCTTGACAAGATTCATGTTGCTAATCCTTGAAAAAACACACTGTGGTCAAAAAGGTCAAAAAAAGGGGCCTGAACTGTAACAAATTATTAAGTTGAGAGGAATAGATTTGTTATCCTCATTCAGTTATTAAATATGAAGCCTTTGAAAAAAATCTACTTTTGGTAGATCAAAATTATTATGATTTACATGAAAAAATCAAAATTGAGACAAAAAGTAATTTATGACATAAAAATGCAAAATTATGCCATAAGCTAAAAAAATCTGACATACTATGTAATAATTATGACAAAAATGTTTGACATATTTCATAATTATGACATTTTATTTCATAATTAGTATATCCTAATTTTGACTTTTAATTTCATAATTATGACCTTTTATCTTATAATTACTTTTTTAATCTCAATTATGATTTACCAAAGCATGATTTTTTCTTATGTGGCAGAAATGGACTTCCATAATTAAAGGCAAAATAATACACGGAATGTTATAAAATACTTATTATAAAAAAGCCAAAAGTGATTAAATGAACAGAAAATCCATATCATTTGCAGGTTAATTTAATGTTGCAAAAACATTTTTCAGTAAATTTCAAACATTTCTTCAGTATACTGTAACAAGCTTGTCATACATTTTTGGCCCAGCAAAAAAAAAAGATCTATGCACTCAGAAATGTTTTATTTTATTTTTTCCACCGAATCATACTGTAAATGTCCTGAGCAATATGGAATCCACTTCTCTCCACAGTGGTAAAGATAAGATGTATGATGTGATCATGGATGATGTGTGATCACATGATCCAGTGACTCGTCCGCCAGGTCCCAGGCCACCCGGGCCTCTGCCAGGTAATGCCCGCGGACCTCCACCAGGTCAAGGGATGGGAAGAGGAAGAGGTGGACCACCACCACGAAGATAGTTTCAATCAGAGAATTTCTTTTTGTACTAGATACTAAATTTGGAACCAAATCAGATTTTAATACTATTACACAGTGAGGAGGTTCTGTAGTTAATATTTTTGTGTCAAATGTAAATATTTTTGTGTAAAATGCATGTTATGTATGTTATTTAAATATGTGCAATAAAAGGTTTATGGTTGTACATGTCTGTGGTGGTTTATTCATCAAATTAATTCAATTATTAGTGCAAACAGATCAAGATTCTAGGATGAAATAAAAACATAAGTTTTAACCTTTCCCTTGTTATGATCCCCCTTTTTGTGCCTGGACACTTTGATAGTTGTCAAAAAGACTTCAAATAAATAGCAAGAACAAAAACAGAAAAAAAGAGAATATTTTTAGGGATCAAGACAAAAACGGAAAACATAAATTAAACCTTTAATTATAACTTTTTTTTAAATTATACTTTCAGTTTCACTGAACAAAAGACATTTAAAAGCAATATTGTAAATACAAACAGCAATCCCAAATTAGGTTTGTTTGCTTATTGTAAATTAAGTTATACCTGCAGTGATAAGGAAAGCTGACCCAGAGTTCAGTCATTATTTCCCCTTTTCCCTTATACCACATGTTAAATAATTAAGTAGGACAGTACTTGAATTACAGGAGTTTCGCCTATGACAAATGTACTTCCACAAGGATAAAATAACTGTTGGTCCACTGTACTGACAAATAAGTATATTTACGTTTTTTTTTAAGGATAAAATGATAAAGGATGTTTTTATTGTTGTTACGACAATGTCTACCAATTAGATTTTACAGCGCAAAGCCAAACGGCAGAAGTAAAGATCTATTTTATTATCTAATTTTAAAACCCTCCAAGTCATCAAACAAACAGTCATGCACAGCTGCCAGCAATATTTCATTATCAATGGCTGTCAAATAACTCTCTACAACCCGTTCAAGCAATCGAGTCTGTTTCCTTTTTCCTCCTCGATTTGTAATAGCCACTGTACAGTATACTGTAGGTTTCGAAGTAGAAGTGTAGGTTTTAGGACACTACCATCGTGTGGGTGTATTTTTAAGTAACATTTTCTGTTCATCAGTAGGCTATTTTTTATGTCACTGGCTTGCATTCATGCTCAGTTCATTTATGCTTGTAAATCGATCATCTCAACGCTCCTCTTGTGTTCTCCTCTGCTTCTGAGATTCACTCTGTGGTTGTGCAGTCATGAAGACGCGCTTCATCCTGGTCCTGGTGCACAGCCATTTTTCATCTGGTACAACTTTTTCGCAAGTGTATTATAGCAAACACAGGATCTGTCAAGAGTGGTCTCAAAGGTAAGATATGCACACTACTTTATTTAGTTTACCTATTTGTCCTTTTCTGCTCAGTGCAGTTTGTATGCTTTTTATCTTAACGTAAACATTATACATAGCCTACAATAATAGCTGCTGTAATGTTTTCGTTTTCTTAAATCTTCTTCTTCAAAGCTATTTAGAGATTGAGAGTTTAGAATAGAATGGTGTATTATGCTTTAAGCGTCAAAACTCTATCTTTAAATAATAGTTATATATCAATATATCACATTTGCAGGTTATGCCATGTATCTTGAGGTGATGATCTCCCATACGACTGGAGTGACTTTGTTCCTCTGTGCCTTTGCTCTGCTCTTGCTGGCTCTCCATGGTCGACAGAGAGAACCGGGCTGCCGCTTGCCCCCAGGTCCCAGACCTTGGCCCCTAGTGGGCAACCTTTTCCAGATGGGGGAACAGATCCATTTGACATTAACAAACCTGAGGGTTCAGTATGGAGATGTGTTCCAGATGAAAATGGGTTCTCTTGTGGTGGTCGTTTTGAGCGGCTATTCTACAATCAAGGAGGCTTTGGTACGTCAAGGAGAGGCGTTTGCTGGCCGTCCTGACCTCTTTACCTTCTCCGCAGTTGCTAATGGCACCAGTATGACATTTAGTGAGAAGTATGGAGAAGCTTGGGTGCTTCACAAAAAGATCTGCAGGAATGCCCTGAAGACCTTCTCCCAAGCTGAGCCCTGAGACTCAAGCACCTCATGTCTTTTGGAGGAACGTATCTGTGCAGAGGCCGTGGATATGGTGGAGGCTCTGAAGAAACAAGGAGATGAGGTTGGAGATTCAGGGCTCGACCCAGTTAAGTTTCTAGTGACCTCAGTTGCCAATGTGGTTTGCACTCTATGTTTTGGGAAGCGGTATGCCTATGATGATAAAGAGTTCCTCACCATCGTCCATATCAATAGTGAAGTGCTGCGCCTCTTTGCTGCAGGGAATCTGGCAGACTTTTTTCCCATCTTCCGTTACCTGCCCAGTCCATCTCTGCGAAAGCTGGTCCAGTACATTGATAGAATGAACAACTTCATGGAGCGCAACATCAGGGAACATCTCATCACCTTTGATAGGGTAATAATCTTAAAATAAACAGATGAGAAGAAAAATGCATTCCTGTAGAAGTCTTAACATACAGAATCTATTTCAGATGATTAACTTGAAGTAAAAAAAAATATTAATAGAAAAAAAAGAGAAAGAATTCAAATGAGCATTTAGTATTCTACATACCATGATAAGTGTCTGCTAGAGTCATGTTTTAAAATATATTGTAATATACTGAAGTATCTCTATCTATCTAGATAGATAGATAGATACAGGTGCATCTCAATAAATTAGAATGTCGTGGAAAAGTTCATTTATTTCAGTAATTCAGCTCAAATTGTGAAACTCGTGTATTAAATAAATTCAATGCACACAGACTGAAGTAGTTTAAGTCTTTGGTTCTTTTAATTGTGATGATTTTGGCTCACATTTAACAAAAACCCACCAATTCACTATCTCAACAAAATAGAATACTTCATAAGACCAATAAAAAAAACATTTTTAGTGAATTGTTGGCCTTCTGGAAAGTATGTTCATTTACTGTACATGTACTCAATACTTGGTAGGGGCTCTTTTTGCTTTAATTACTGCCTCAATTCGGCGTGGCATGGAGGTGATCAGTTTTAGATCATTTTTTGGTCTCTTGTTTCTCATTTTCCTCTTGACAATACCTCATAGATTCTCTATGGGGTTCAGGGCTGGTGAGTTTGCTGGCCAGTCAAGCACACCAACACCATGATCATTTAACCAACTTTTGGTGCTTTTAGCAGTGTGGGCAGGTGCCAAATCCTGCTGGAAAATGAAAT
>NW_015555728.1:893133-913796 GCF_001515605.1 Sinocyclocheilus anshuiensis
TATATTAATATTTAAATATATTAACTGTTATTTTTTGTTATAGATTTACTATAGATAAACTATTTATAAGTAACTATAAATACTGCATATTTTTGTATAATATAATATAATTAATAATATATGTACACTACAGTTAAAATGTTTGGGGTTGGTATGAATTCTTAATGTTTTTTTTAAAGAAATTATTTTCATTATTCTTTTATGAATAGAAAGTTAAAAAAAACACATATTTAAAATATTTTTGTAACATTATAAAAGTACTTTACTGTTGAATAAAAGTATTAATTTCTTTCTTTAAAAAAGCAACAACAATGTCATATTGACACTGATCTTTTGAACAATATGATATGTTAGTATTTTATATACTGTGGGCAGTAACCCAGTAACTATTAGTACATTGCCAGAAAAAAGATGGATGTAGATGTGATTCAAAGGTGAGTATAGGTTTACAGTTTATTTTTAATAAACAGTTTATTTTTCACATTTAAAACATTTCGTAAGTCTCATTCTCAGTGTTTTTGTACAGAACTGCACCCGGGACATCACTGATGCCCTAATAGCAATGTGTGAGGACAGGCAGGAGGACGATGGAACAGCCATGCTCAGCAACTCACAGATCATCCACAGTGTCATTGACATCTTCGGAGCCGGTGAGAGTCAAGAGAATGAATGTGCACAACATTGTACTTTTAGAAATAGAACAGAAAAAAGTTTTTTCTCTCTACATTTCCTGAATTATGAGCATGTGTGAAGGGATCTAGAAACATCAAGGCAAATTGTTACATTAGGTAATAATTCATAAACTGTGTTGACATGTTTCATAGCACTTTGAGACACTGCCAGACATAATCACATGCCTTCCAGGGCTGCAGTCCTCCTCCATGAGATGTTATTCCACTAATAGCTTTGCTTGTTAAAAACATGCATTTACATCCAGAACCAGATGTTTTTCCTGGCTCCGTGTTGTTGTCACAAGGGAGGCACTTCGGACTATCTACCAGAATCAGACCTTGAGTTCCTCTGAGAATTTGCTTCAAATGTATGCTTTTTATCTGCTCTTGGCTCATTCTATTCATTCCTGTTTCAGTTTATGCATCTTGGTAGTTCTAGTTCATTAAAGAGTGTTTAACAAACCCCCATGAGGAGATCGAATTGCACATTTTCATTCTTTTAGCCTGAGAACGTTGTGGTTTTTCACCACACACCACATCTTCTGCCGATTTGGTTGCCTACTTGCTAATTGTGACGTGTGTCTTGAGGCTGTTTACAGATTTTGATCATAACCAATGCATTTTTTCCTCATAGGTTTTGACACTATCATAACCGGTTTGCAGTGGAGCCTTTTATACCTGATCAAGTTTCCAGACATCCAGGCTAAAATCCTCCAGGAGATAGGTGAAGACTCAAAAGGGCCAATCAAAACAACATTGTGTTTACTGGAAAAAAACAAAAACGAAACAATTTCCCATCATGCATGTCCCTTTCTTTAGCTGTGCTGCGGTATCCTGGGGAAATTGGATCTGCATTAGCTGTGATTTGTGGTTTGTTGTGAGACAGACACAGAAAACCAAAAATAATACACAATTCGATCCACAGATTTGGACACAGAGCTTAAAAGATGTAAAACCGACGGTGAAAGAACTAAACGTTTTCTTCATGTGGCCTCTCTTTATTTTGGTCTTTTGGAAAATCAGGAACTTGCCATAAACAGGAAATTATTTTGTTTAAATGAAATACAGAGTTATTCAGAAGTGACTGCAACCGGAGACTTCTGAAAGAAATTTAAGACGAACTGCATACTACAGTATTTATGCTTTCTTTTCAAATCAAGTATATTAGATCAGATTTGCAGTTTGCAAGCTAAAGTTTACAAGCGTGTGTACTTGTCCAAAAATGAAGTCTCTTTTGCAGTGGGTGGGTGGTATCTTGCAAATAAATTAATCCACTCAAAGTGAGCTCATATTTCTATACACAGTGGCCTTCATTCCCTCAGAGTTTAGTCCATTTGGTTCTCACATTATTGGTCACAGTAATATGTTGACGCCAGACTGCCTCTGGAATTGATCTAGAAACCAGTGAGGTCTGTCACGGGAGCATCCTGCATTTTGTTGAAGTTTTCTTACTTTTAAAGAAATCTTCCAGTGCTAAAACAATTTATGAGATCCAAAATAATACTAGTAAATCCAGTTTAAATTTCATATAGTATTTCTTCATCTTCTGTTCTGGTCTTTTATTATTTGTTGTACAGTATGTGCTTTCCTAGATAACCAGGTTGGTATGAACAGGTTACCACAGTTTAAAGACAAATCAAACATGCCGTACACAGAAGCTTTCATTTATGAAGTGTTTCGTCATGCATCCTATGTGCCTTTCACCATACCTCACTGGTGAGTCCATGTTTCTCTCTTCATGTTAATGGTATGACTATAACCATAGGACTGCATTGACAAATAGATACCCACATTCCTCTTTTTCCTCCATCATGTTATCTAGCACAACTGATAACATTACACTGAATGGAGACTTCATCCCCAAAGACACATGTGTGTTCATCAACCAATATCAAGTCAATCATGACATGTAAGTAGCCCGTCACATTCTTTTTTATATTTGTAAAACTCATTATTATATATATAATATATATTAGAATATTAATATAACATTCATAATATAACAGTACATGTAATTTAGTAATTTAGTATGTCATTATTTTTTATTAAAATTATATATATACAGTACTGTCTATACAAATTTTTTTATTTAATAATATAGATAGATCATATCTATATTATAGCTATATATACCAGATTTTTGTCTTTATTTGCTAAAAAGGGACATTTGGGGTGATGCTGAGGCTTTCCAACCTGAACGTTTCCTTACACTGTCTGGCCATCTAAATAAAAACCTCACTGAGAAGGTAATGATATTTGGCATTGGAGTACGCCATTGCCTCGGTGACAGCTTTGCCCGTCTGGAGATGTTTGTGTTCCTAACCACCCTGCTGCACCGGCTACACATAGAGAATGTTCCAGAGCAGGAGCTTGACCTGAGCTCTATGTTTGGCCTCACCATGAAGCCCAGGCCCTTCCGAATAAAAATCTCAACTCGTAACTAAGCTATTATATTTCAGATGTTATATGTACACCAAGTGGACCTACAATGCACCTCAGAATGATTGCTAAAGTCGCAGTACAAAGTTAATGTCGGGCATCACTGAACTGCTAAGCTAATTAGCCACTACAGTCTTCATTTCACATGTCTTTTCTCTACCTCTGTTTTAAATGGTATTTAGCTTAACTGTTACTTGAATATTTGCTAGTGCACATAATTGTGTACTCTGAGCATGTCCCTGCAATATTTGTGATAATACATGATAGCTAAGCATCTAAGTTACTGTTTGTACTTTTAGCACAGTTATTTGAAGTATCAAATAAGGCCTTAAAGTTTAATTATTTATTATTTAATGTCAAATTATTTCAGAGACATTGAAGGTTTGAAGCGTTCTGCCTGTTGAAAAGCTGCATTGTGTTGGAATAAACTGAATTATTGTGAGATAGAATCAGTGATGATTTTGCTTTAATGAACAAATATTTGTATAATAATTAACATTGTAATCCAGTTTAATATAATCTATATAATACTATATAATATAGTATATTACATTGTTATTATATTGTATATATTACATTATATAATACTATATTATATCGTATACTACACTCTAAAAATGCTGGGTTAAATATAACCCAGCACTGGGTCTGGGTTTGTCCCGTTTTAACCCAGCATTTTTTAGAGTGTACTCTATAATATTATAGTCTCATATGATATTTATAATACTGTAAAGTTGTCAAGTCTCTATCATGTTACTGAACTCTGTCAACTTTCTTATTTTTTTAACATCACAGAATGTAATAGAATAAAGGACAGTTTCATTTTTCAAATTTGTGAAGAGAGCTGACTGTTTCAGATCTGTTTGTATCTTACAATAAGGCATGAGCTGGTATTGATTTGAAGTAACGTTCAAAAATTTGGGGTCAGTAAGATTTTTTTTTTTATTATGGAAATTGATTATTTTTATTTAGCATGAATGCATTAGACTGATCAAAAGGGACAGTGAAGATTTTTTTACATTGTTAGAAAAAAATCTATTTCAAATAAATGTAACCGTTTTCAACATTAAGAAACGTTTCATAAACACCAAATCAGCATATTATAATGAAGGATCATGTGACACTGAAGACTAAAGTAATGACTGCTGAAAATTCAGGATTGCCATCACATGAATAAATGACATTTTAAACTATATTAAATTAGAAAAGTTATTTGAAATTGTAACATTTCACAATACTACTGTTTTTACTGTAACATTTAATCAAATTCATACAGGCTTGGTGAGCATAAGAGACTTATTTAAAAAAAAAAAACATTGACCACAAATGTTTGAATGGTAGTGTATGTGCATTAAATCAACTGAAATACAGTAATTGCGCATATAATTGACTTTAAAGCTAAATAAAAAATAAAAAAATCAATTTTAAGTATCCCTACAGCTCTCTTATGGTCTTCTTCAGCGAAGGGATCAGAGGAACCAGGGCCAATTATGAAGACACTTGGCCAACGTATGCTGTTAATGTGTGAAAAGAAAATGAGCAGCGTTGGGAATTTAACTTTGGAAGTGTAATTTACAGATTACAAAGATTTACAAATTTACAGTTACAGATTACAAGTTACGCTATTTAAAATATAAGTAGTGTAACTATTTCAATTACTTTATTAAAGTAATATAACTGATTACATTTACTTTTTGATTACTTTTCTACATTTCTAATAAATGTTTTCAACCGTTAATAATTTTGAAACATTTAAACCAGGCAGGGTTAACCTTACAGTAGTATTTAACACAGATTACTGTCAGACTTCTCAAAATCCTTCATCACTTGAATTAAGATTATAAAAATTTAATTTTAAAGCACAGCCACCACAAAATCAGACTTTAACAGCTCTTTTTGCTTTGAGATCGTTCTGAGGTTAAATAGAGATTTAAAATCATAAGATATAGTTTGATAGCTATGATACTGTTTTTGAAATCAAATCTTTGCATAGCTATGACAGGAAACACTGGCATATAACTATGCTGGAAAAAACAGTTAATCTTAAAAAAATAAAACATATACATAAATCCAAATAGGAAATAAAACGGTTATCAAATAAGCATGTGTCCTATTCTGTGAACCTAAACTCCTGAAACATTGGTGTCTCATATTTTAGAGCAGTTAATGCAATTTGGGAAATAAATCAATCCAATCTGTATGTGTCGAAATATTCAGATGTAACCCCCTTTTCACAAGTAACTGTAATTTAATTACACATTTTTTACTCAGTAACTAAAACAGATTACAGTTACATTTATTTTGTAATTAATAACTGTCACCGTCACACCTGTGGGACGCTTGGCGCTCTTTTTGGTTGTTGTCCTTTTTCTCTATCAAATCTTTTAGTAATCATCATAAATTATATATCATTTGAAAGCTTAGAAGCACAAGATTCATCCTGTGAAAACCATTTCGAAATCGGACATTGCGTTACCATGGAAATGGTACTTGAAAATCTTTTTTGGCGGTCTCCTCCCCCTTAGCGGACGGTGTCAAGTATCATATTACAACATGCATTATGGTCTTTTAGAATCAAAACTTTTTATAATCTTGACAAAAAACATATCATTGGAAAGGTCTGAGTCTCAGGATTCCATATTTGGCTTTTGAGATAGAATTCATATTGACAGAGAAATCTAGACATTTGTGACAGAAAAATGCATAAATAAAATTCAATGGAGTTTGGATGGCACCCAGTGGCTGTTTGTGGTATAACGCCCTAAATAAAATCTCACAGGAACCTCAGTTTTTTTCATATCAACTTCAAATTTGGAATATAACTTATTTAGACATAAGGCTTTAATTTTATACCAGAGTAAAACCTGTTATGTAAAATATTTATTATATATAAAATAAAATAAGTATAGTGCATTTTCATTACAGTAAATTTAAACGTCTATAACTTTTTGATACTTTAATTTTTTGGGAAAATCACTTTTGCAATAATCTGTTGATTGTCTTCTTTACAAAGAGATCAACCTTAGGTCTGTATTCCAAAGTGTTCATAAATTTCAACAATTTAAGTTTGGATAGTGCACTTTCACGCCTACTTTAAAAAATGGGGGGTGACAGTTAAGGGGTTAAATTACGTAATTCTGTTACATGTAACTAGTTACTCCCCAAAACTGGAAATGAGCACTGGATCCTGGCACTGGATTTGCTTTACTGGGTTGCACACGATGGCCTGGCCCACCTTTGCCATCGGCATTAATTTGACCTGCACACTTAAATAAGGGATGAAAAGGGACACACACTGAATTCTGGGTACAAAGAAAACTCATTATACAAAAAAAGCAAAATATTATACACAAAAAGGGTCATAACTGCAGCTGCAATTACTGAAATGTACTGAAATAAAAGATAACTGTGATGATTAAGGTTTTTATTTATTTATTTATTAAATGTTATGTTTAAATGTTATGAGAGATGGTCATAAAATTATGTAACATGCATATGTAGAAACGGTCCTAATTTAAAATAGCCATATCCTTAGAGTTATATGATGGAAGTTTACACGTCTTCTTCCACAGGCTGACCTGATTTCAATTTTAAAATCACCTGTGAAGTAAAAAGACAATGTAAATAAAAGAAGACTGTGTTCACCAATAAAAAGGTGTGATTCTGATGAATCATGTACACACCTCTTTCAGCTGAGCGATTTCCTTGCTGTCTACGTTCCTCTGAGCATTGTTGGTGATGGCTTTCACCCGAGTTGCATAGCTGTAAGACATAAACTTATTTTAAAGTGTGTATGACTGTATATACTGTACATTGTATAACAACTGAAAACTTAAGTTTTAAAATGTATTAAGTAGTCTTTATGCTCCAAAATTGTATGGGTTAGCTTGCTCAATATTTCAAGTTGAGAGCAAATAATTAACTTATGTAACTGATTTCCTCAATATTCTGAGTTCTACTAACTTTTTAGGGTTTAAAGTGATATGAAGTGAAATTCAAAAATCTTCTAAAAAAAAATCAACCTTAATTTTCAACTTCTTGGTTAGAAAATGAATATTTAAAAGACTTTAGGACTCAATTAACAAGTCAAGTCACGTCATAATTATTTATAGCACTTTATATACAATTTATAGAATGTTTCAAAGCAGCTTCACATTAACAATAAACAGGAAAATGTTGTCAAAATCATTATTCAGCTCGGTTTAGTTTAATGTTGTTTCAGATCAATTCAGTAACTGCAAATTTCACAAAGTTCATCAATTATATATGAAAAGTTCAATATAGTTCAAAAGTTCAGAAGGCAAAAGTGTCATTATTCAGCTCAGTTTAGTTCAATAACAGTGTCAATGTTGCAAAGTGTTGCTCTCAAATTTTGTTCTCATCTGATGTCAGTGCAGTTAACTTGATTATATTACTGAATATTAGTAGTCTTTTAAATTCCAGCTGAGCAAGCCAAAAGTGACAGTGGCATGAGCAGCCTCATGCTGCCATTTATTTAGGAGTTTGTGCATGTAAGGTACAGGCGAGGTACTTGGTTCTCACATGAGTGAGGTGAGAGTTTCGTCCAGGTTGCAGTCAGAGGGAGAGATGTTGAGGAACATGAGGGTCTTGGCATTGCCGCCCAGTGAGTCCTGCATGAGCTGGGTCAGCTTGTTGTTACGGTAGGGCACATGAGGCTGCTCCATTGACAAAGCTGAAATGACATCTCCAAGGGCACTCAGAGATTTGTTAATAGAGTTTGCCTCCTGGGGAAACAAACATACACAATGTGGGACAGTTTGTTGTGAGAGGTGTTAGAAAAAATCCAAGACAAAAGTTGTGGGTGAAAATATTCTGGACTAAAAGTGGGGGAGAATAAAAATTAAAGTACTTAAAGTTACTCTTAAAAATGTCTTTGCCTTAACAAAATATTAAGGATGTTAAACAAAGTAGAAAAATAACAGAAACACTTTTCAAAGTAAAACAATTTAAATTATTAAACAACAGTCAAGACAACAAATAGCATTTGGATACTTTCTGATGGTCAAACTTTGTCTGTTTATGCAAGTACATTCCTTTTTACATGTTCACTGTAACAGCAGAAAAAATAACTTTTTGTTCATTATTGTTCAAAACTTTTTGGGGCCACTTTAAATCAGCTCTTATATTTTATTTGTTCCAAGCAACCTTCAGCTGGTCATCTTTGGCACCAGTTTTTGCTGCTCGTTCACTTCCTGCCAGGTCCACCAGACTGAGCTTCCCGAAACTCACGCTCCCATTGGTCAGATTCCGGCTCTCAATCATGATGCCAATGAGCAGGTGAGAGCGGGAACTCTCTACGTTCATCTCTACAAAAAGATATAATAAAAATGAAAATATTTCAAAATGAATTTTACAGTAAAAATTGCTTGTGTAAACTTGTTTAATCCAATATAGGATAGATGAATTAATGGATGCATGCATGGATGATGTACAGAGACTGTATTAAAGCAACTGCGTGTATTTTTGTGACTTTGGAGCCCCCTACACTTAAGTGAGTAGAATATATCACTGTCGTAATTCCAATGGATAGCTGTAATGTTAAACTCAAGGGCCTCCTTCTTTGTTATGAAGTTGGCATCAGTGCCGGGTCATCATGTTCTCACCATGCACTCATACTGAGTGTAACTAAAGCAATTAATCCAAACCATTTAACTGAAGTCTTTTAAAGTTTCATTAAGCTCATACTCGTGGCCGCAATGTGGCGGTTTGCACAGCCCTGCTCAAATAATGCAAAGAGTTCGCCAGCGCTGGCTGCCTCTTTTGTCTCTGCTCCCTGGATGAACACAAGCCCCTTTCTGTCCCTCTTAATTTCGATTCGCTTGCTGAAAGCTTCAGTGGGGCTCACAAAGAGATCCTGTAGGCGCTCGTTGTACAGCTCCAGCATGTAGGCTGAAACCTGAGGACGGACAAAAGAAAGGAGTTGAAAGACTATTGTACACCAGCACAGCTCAAGAAACACATACTAAGTGTACCTTAAACTCAAATTTAGACTCATTATCCTGGATGATCTCAAAGATCTTGGTGAATGTTCTGGGAATGATTCCTGGGTTCCTCCGATCTCTGTCTCCAACCATTGTGAAGGTTTTTCCTGAACCCGTATGGCCATACGCAAAAATGCATACGTTAAATCCATCAATCGCACACTGGATTAGCCTAGGAAAAATGAGTTTCTTAGCATCTTCATCTTTGGGAAATCTGCACAAATCTCACATTTTGTTTATTTTAAAGGAATAAAATGTTGTTATCATTTACTCACTCTCATGTCATTCCAAACCATATCAGTTGATTTCTTCTGTGGAATACTGAATAATGAAAAATTGAAAAATTCTAAATAATGTAGATCTTCGCTCTTTTTAAAAACAATTATTATAAATGAAACCTCTAAAACTAAGAATATAGCAGATACGTCACATAGGCCAATATTATTATAATTTGATAGTGCTTTTTTGTAATTTTGGAACTCGACAGCCCCAGTCCTCATTCACTTTTATTAAACTGAATAGTGCACCCAGGATATTCTTCACAAATTCACCTTTTGTGTTCCACAGAAGAAGGTCATACAGGTTTGGAGCAACATGAGAGTGAGTCAGTGATGACAGAATTTAACTTTTGATTGAGCTATTCCTTTAATTTCCATGTTTAGTTCAATTCCTTTTTCATCAAAATGAATGTAAAGTATGTCTGGGTATCACACTTACCCACTGGACTCTGTGAAGACCTCCTCCTGCGTGCACTCTGGGTTGAAGATCTTGTCAAACTGAAACTCACGAGGTCCTCGAGGGGTCTCCAGGATAACAGAGTAGTCATCAAGACAAGCGACAATGGTGTGATATCTTTTTGCCTGCTCTGCATTAGTCAATGGCCTTATTCGACAGAACACTCTGATTTTACCTGTACAAGACCAAACATAAAGTCAGAGACAGCCTATTTGATTACTGACTTGGAGGTAGTGCAGAATCGTATAGGCCTATTTATTGATTTATTCTGTGCCAAGACCTTGAAAAAAGCAAAAAAAAAAAGTTTTCCCAGGTATAGACATAAACCCAGATTTTCAATGTTAGCTCAGATATTTGCACCTCATTGTACACTATCTTTTAAAATTTGGAGTTAATACATTTTTTATAGAAATAACTGCTTTTATTCAGCAAGGATGCATTAAATTGATCAAAAGTGACAGGAAAGACATTTATGTTACAAATTATTTTATTTCAAATAAATGTTGTTGTTTTTAACTTTCTATTTATCAAAGAATCTTGAAAAATATGTATTATCATTTCCACAAAATATCAAGTACACTCGTTTCAACATTGATAATAACAGCATCAAAATGTGACACTGAAGACTGGAGTAATGGCTGCTAAAAATTCAGCTTTGTCATCACAGGAATAAATTACATTTTAAAATATATTAAAATAGAAACAGTTACTGTAATAATAATATGGTAATAATATTTTACAATATTACCATTTTCTCTATATTTCTGATCAAGTAAATGAAGCCTTGTTGAGAATAAGAGAATGCTTTGTAAAACATTAAAAACCCAAAATTTTGAATGCTTGTGTGCGTATCAAGAAGTCTTGCAAATCATTAAAAAACTTACATGGGCAAAAAAAAAAAATGCCTGTAGTTGGTTTTCAGTCTTTTGGCATTCATCTGTATTACTGTTGGATTTGAATACAACTTTAAAATAGGAAAAAATAATGTCTGGGAAAGCAGTCAAGGGTCTTGGAGATATTTGGCCCAAAGCCACAGAATAAATAGTACATACCCACAAAAGGGACATTCCAGTTCATGTTGTATCTGGCAACAATTCCTATATATAAAGACATTTTTATGTCTTTAGTCAAACTGTATGACTGTGATATACTGTGCCTTTCATGTCCTCCACCATGTTGTAGTACTTCTTCCTCAAGGTTCTTTCAGCTGTGTAGTTTTCAATAATCTTCTTGTTTTCATCTTTGATTTGCTTCAACTAGAGAGACAGACAAGTAATATGAGGCCATAAATGGCAAAAAATAAAATCTCATCCCCTGCAATTCAATCGCTATGACATTTTTGAGAGCCTAATATTAGTTTGGATTATACACTGAAAGATATATTTTTCTTAGCTGCCGTCACCTCAGCTTGCAGTAACAACAACTGCTGCCCCACACTTTTATCAGTTTCAGAATTTAAGAATCCATTCTTTCGGAAATCCTCTTCAAATTTCTAAAAAGAGAGAGTAATGTCAGTATGGAATGAGAATGAGTGCAGAATAAAAGTGTGTGTGCCGTACTCTGACTCTTTCATCGAGCTCTGCTGTCCATGCCTCAGTCGTGTCAGTCTCTAGGAATCACACAGAAAGAAGTTGCTATATACAGTGGGTATAGAAAAGAATCACCCCCCTTTAAAATAATCACATTTTGTTGCTTTGCAGCCTGAAATGAAGACAGACACAGTTACAGTTACTTTTATCCAGCTGTATTTACTCAGTGCAACTTATAACATCCAAATGAAAGATAAAACACCAAAAAGTCAAAAAAAACAAAAAAAAAAACAGAATCATTGAGTTGGAAAAAGGATCAACCCCTTGTGTCAGTATTTTGTTGAACCACCTTTTGCTTTAATTACAGCCTTTAGTCTGTTGGGATTTGTCTCTACTAATTTTGCAATATTTGCCCACTCTTCTTTGCAGAACTGCTCAAGTTCAGTTAAATTTGATAGTAACCAGTCAGAGCCGATAGCCTTGTGGGCAGCGTGCTGGCATATAGCGCCGTTTGTATATCCTGAGTTTGAGTCCCGACTCGAGAACCTTTCCCGTCAGTTATGATCTGTCCTATCGTAATAGAGGCGAAAATGCCAAAAAATAAATCTTTAAAAAAAAATAATAATAATAACAATAATTTGATAGTGACCGTTTGTGGACTGCAGTCTTCACGTCATTCCACAGATTTTCAGTGGGGTTTAAGTCTGGGCTCTGACTAGGCCATTGCAAGGACATTCACTTTTTGGTGAATCGTTTGGTGTTGAAGCCAAATAATTCAATTTTATGATGCATTTTGGCACCTTGACTGCATGTGGCCTTTCTTGAGGAGTGGCTTTTTTCTTGCAACCCTTTTTTTGTATCCATCTCCTGACTTGTGCCTGTCCACAACTTTATCCCGCAGACCTTTTGACAGTGTCTTGCCACCCATAGTTGATTGCTTGCTTCAGGTTCACTACCAAGGGCTGACATTCTCCAGGAAAGCTCTTTTCATGCTGAGCTAATCAGAATTACCAAAGCTGATCACAGTTGAAAGTTAAATGGCTTTGTGTGCCATTGAGAAGGTGATTGGCTACACCTGATTGATTATACAAGTCATTTTTTTGGGGGGGTGATCCTTTTTCCAACTCAGTGATTCTGTTTTTTTATTTTTCCTGACATGGTGTTATATATTTCACTTGGATGTTATAAGTTGCACTGAGTAAATACAGCTGGATAAAAATTGTGTCCGTCTTCATTTCAGGCTGCAAAGCAACAAAATGTGATTATTTTAAATGGGGGTGATTATTTTCTATACCCGCTGTACACATCCAAAAAGAGAATACTATTCACTTACACAGTTATCAATTTATCATATTTACCAATGACAGTTGGTTTAGCCCCTGCTCTGATGCACTCCAAAGCCACCTGTATGACCTCATGATGGAGTAATCTGGCCTGTGATCCGTCCCCCACCTGTGGCTGTGCCCTGAATTATCATGTATGATTCAGTTAGCAGATGCTTATGTTCAAAGTTTGATAGTTTTAAACTATATTCTAAAATCTTAAGAAACCATGCCATGATCCCACATTTTCTGCTGTGCATCCTCTTGTTCCTCGTGGCTCTTCTGGCAGGACTCTTCCACTATTTGGTCAAGACTTTCTTTAATCTTTGCGTAAATTTTTTTGTTGTCTTCTGCCATTTGGTCAAACTGTTGTTTAGCCTCTGTCAGCTCAGCACAAACATAATGAGCCTGGAGTAAACAATGCAAGAAAGCTGATTTGTTCTGTCATTATCAATTTGTAGGCCAGACTTTAAAGTTAAAAGTAGCATTTCTCATTTTAAAGCACACAGTTTTATTTTTGGGGTGTGACTGTGTCAGTTCATGTTTGAGGTATCACTGTGTGCAATTTATGTTGTGGAACAAAACTCAATACATGTTACAAACCTGTTGTATAACAGCACTGAGGAGGCGAGCATATGCTGACAGTTCAACAGGTTCTGTCACACGCTCTTGTCCTTCCATGAGCATTGAGAGCTCTCTCTCCCTCTTCAAGAGGTTCTCCTTCAAAATCTCCAGACGAGCTTGTTCTCCATCTAGTGGTACATCTGAGTCACTACTGTCCTGTTGGCAGAGCAGAGTTAGAGCAACAGTCTAGTCTCACAGAAATCATACATTGCCTCACATCAATAAAAATCAGTGCCTGGTAAATACTACAACATGTCTTGCTTTCTAACTCTTTGCAGGGAATCTTTCGGAATGAAGATGTTCTTCAGAGCTGGAAGTGATGTTTTTATTGATTTTCCTACCTTTTCTTCAGATGTGTTTTCAGGTTCTTTCTTCTCCTGAAAGGCCTCGAGCATCTCCTGGACCTTCCCCATCTCTGCCCTGGCCAAATGCAGCTCCTGCAGTGCTGTTAAATAGACAGAGACTCAAACATCTTTCTTAACTTATTCTGACCTTTCATTGGCATCTGTCATTTTAATCCTGTAAACAGCGCACAATATTATACAGCTCTTACTTGATGCCTGGTGGTTGTGAAGGAGGTCCAGTCGGGAGGAGAACAATTCCATCATCTTGTTCTGTAAAAGTTTCCACTGATGCTAGTCTCTTAGTCTCTCTCTCTCTCTCTCTCTCTCTCTCTCTCTATATATATATATATATATATATATATATATATACGCATGTTTGTTACCACAATCTGATACCTTTTCTTGATCCCATGAGGCCAAGTCTTTTTGGTTCCTCTCCTGAAGTATTTTGTGTTCCCCCTTAAGTTTTTCATTTAGATCTTCTAGTGTCTGATCCCAGAAAAATGAAATGTTACCCAGTAAAAATAGCCAGATGACAGCAATATGACACAATAATGAAGAAAATAGACATATAATAAAAATGCTATACTGTACACATTACATCATGTGTTTCAGTTTATTCCTGAATTAATAATTACATCTATTATGTTCAAGCCAATGAGAATTTGGAAAATGAAGGAAGTAAAACCAATATAATTATGCTTGTGACTCACCCTGACCTTCTCCTCCCAGTATGCATTTTTTCTGGCCACTTTTTCCTGGTAAATATCTAGGATTTTCTTCAGGGTGTTAAGCTTATTTTGGAAATACGTCCTCATTTTAAGAGCTGTTTTTTCCTACACACACATAAATTAAGCATACAATCACCAAAATCACCTTATTATTTGTCTGACTGAATGATCAGTAAACAAGCCTATCACCTGATTCTCTCGTGATGCAATGAGAAAGTTCTCCTCCAGTTCTTGAATCATCTCCTGATGTCTGCTCTTCATTGCAATCATATCATCTGCTATCTGTTGGTATGGTAACAGTCATATAGACCACTAAAATACAAAGTGGCCATTTTATTTTTTAAGTTTTTACATGATCGTCCCCTAGAACTGTTAAAACTTCATATTAAAATAGTTCACCATTAAAGCTTTTATTGAAGAAAAAAGCCACTTAGTGAGTGTTTTTAAGCCACAATATCAATTGTTTATGTGTAAAAGTGAATCATTGTGACCACTTTAATAAATTTAATTGTAATACCGAATAATGTCTAGTATAATTTTAAAGTAACACATTTATGGTTTTGTGTTGATGAAGAGGTACTTGAGCCTTACTAATGAAGGTACCTACGTCAAAAAGTTGGGAAACACTGTTGTAGTTGCCTGCATACTAAATTTCTTGAATGGGTACATTCTTTAATGCTAACAGTTCTGCATTGGGCAAACGAAACAAAAATTACACAAGGTGTGTACTGGAACCTGTTGAGATGTGTCTTTTTGAGAACTTGTATGAATTCTGGGTTTTGGGTTGTTCAATAATGTGTGGTCATGACTCATGAATGGGCCTTGAAGAACCAAAATCACATGACATCAGATGAGGCGTCTCATCCCCACCCTATGGCCCCAGGACAACAGAGGGAGTGACGGACATGTGACTAGTGCAAGAAGCAACTCTTGGATAACAAAAATAATGTGTCCTTGACCAAAACACACTGGCTTAGGTTACATCTGATGGATAAATCTATTCATAAACATAACAAGAAACAATGCAGAGTACACAACAGTCCATGAAGGAGAGACATATACATACTTGGGTTATGCATAGCTTGGCAGAGTCATATGGGATAAACATCTTGACATCCACTGGAGCCTCATATTCAGGATGTCTTACACTTGCACTCATAGAAGACACATTGGGTGCTGTGATTAAAATTGGATGGAAATGAATGAATTTCGATCGGAATTTAAGTATGCCCAATCTTCACTGGCGGGACCTACCTTTGCCACTGCGTTTTGGACCGCGGTGGCAGTCTGTGCCGATCCAGCGTTTGAACGTATTCCATTTGAGTCTACCTTTCCTCAGCCATGAGACCTCACATTTAGCTGCACCTTTAAATATTAACATGCAGTTACAGTGACACTTCACTCTTCAGGCTCTGTTGGGGAGTCTGGAACTTATTTTACAAAGCACTTCCTCTACATGGGGATAGATCAGTGACAGCCTTTTGTCTAGTATATGCCAGACAATAGGGGTTAATTAGCTAGACTGGTAACTGAGTCATTTATCTTATATAATCAGATACACACACATATCCAATTAAACAATACCATTCAAATATAAAAATGTATTAAATCATTTGTTTTTACATTTTTATAATTAATTTTAAATATTAATTTATTTTTATTACAATTTTACAGTTTTACATATACATTACATAAATATATATAATATATACACATTATTTTAGTTTTTAATTATTAATTATTCCTTTATTTAAAACAAAATTAACCGATTAAGGTGTTTAATTAAATATGCAATTAAGTGAGAGCCGAGCACAAAGTAATTGTATGCACTTTATTAAATAAACAATTACATAACTATCATAATATTTCCACAACAGCACTGAATAAACCTTTTAAATTACCTAAACATGCCTGTACATGCCAAAAACACATCCGTATTTATACCTTGGGTTTGTCCACCCAAAAATGTCTGTCATCAGTTACTCACCCTCATGTCATTCCAAACCTGTATGACTTTTCATTTATCTGTTGAACACAAAGGAAAATATTTTGAAGAATGTTGGTAACCAAGCAGTTTTGAGTTCCATCGACTTCCATGCATAGTATTTTTTGTCCACTATTGAAGTCAGTGGGACCCAAAACTGTTTGGCTACCAGCAGTCTTCAAAATATCTTCTTTTGCGTTCCACAAAAAAAGAAGGTTTCGAGTAAATGATGACAGAATTTTCATTTTTTTGGTAGACTATGCCTTTAAGTACTTTAACACAGATTATTTTCACTTCTTTTTATGCAGTTTCTTCTTGTAACATTTTCTGTGGCATAAACATCATGTTGAAACGCTTGTTCCAGATGTGCTTGCTTAAAAGACAAAAAAATAAAAATTTAAATATTGTTTTTTTCTTTTGGTTTATGTCAAGACGGTTTATGTGCCTTTTTAATGTCTTAAAATTAAGTTTACAAAATTAGGTAAAACATTTTAATTATATCATGTCATTTTAGGTACATAGCATTAAGATTCATATGTCATTAAGGTTAAAGGTGTTAGTTTAAATGTTAAGCAAATATTAAACGATATTTAGAGTTTAGGTTATATTTAGATTCTGGGAGGTGACAGGAACATTCAACCCACCTCTATCTTTATCCTGGTCTAGGAGTGTATTATGGATGTTACATGGTCTACGCCACTGAACCTGTTCTCTTAGATCAGGCACACTGCCTGGCACTTCCTCTGATGACACGATGGGATGAGAAAGTACCACTCGGGTGGAGACCACTGGATCATCCTGATATCGAGAAAGGTCAGTGGTCTCCCAGGCACCTAGAAATAGTGAAAGAAAACACTGTGTTTTAGCCTGATATAAGAAAATTAGATGTTCTTAGTCATCATGGTGTGGTTTTGGAAATGAATCCTCTCATTAAAATAATATTTAATAACATTTTCAATTAAAATCACCCCATTAACAGGGATAACAGAACATTGATAAAGACAACTGAGTACTTGGGAAATATGTGTGTATATATATATATATATATATATATATATATATACACTAGAGTCTGATGACACAAAAGTCAAGATGAACGGAAGGAGTAGGCACATGTGTGAATGTGATATTTACTTACGTTGTTTTGCTGCTGGGGCAACAGTATGGTTACGTAACTTCCTGCCCATAAAGTTCAAAGACATGGACACATTTTCTGCTCCAGAATTGACATACATGATGCCAGAGTGCTTGTATCTCTGTTTTGTTTGGAAATGGTACAAAGCACACGTCACAATGATACATTGAAACACTGTTTGCAGGTTACACTCAGACGTGGCTGTACAAGACACCAGCAGGATTCCTTCACTCACAAACATGCAAACTGAGCAATGCTGTTCAATAAGTTATATGCAACTTAAATGATAGCTTTTCCACAACAAATTTTAGGAATTGTCTCTATATGTTCCCTATCCATCTGAATATATTGATTAGAAAAGTAAAATCATCCCCCAGTGTATTTGATATTAAAAAGTGCAAACCTTTTGTGTAAACGCATTTTGCTACCACTTGTTAAACAGGATTAAGCAGTGAGGGTGTGTGAACACTCTTTTCGCTATATAAACAAAAGCTACCTCTGGCTATAACAGACAGAAAAATTTGCATTGAATAACGTTTGGTGAATCAGACAGATAAACATTAACATAATCAGTGAAATCATCACTAACCACTTTACAAATCAGATTAAAGAAATATGGAATCAGTAAATCAGAGGGGTTACCTGGATTCAAGATGACACTTGACTGCGGTTAGCTGTAGGAAGACCTGACTGGCAAACACAGTAGAGAAAAACTGGAAAGATGCTTGTTTTTGTGAGGAGCCAAACTCTCAACGCTTGTTAAATATTAACCTCAGTGGATGAGGTTTCAGGTGGGATTAGTTTGCTTGAATGGCCGACACAAGCTGCAGACTGTCATCAGGTTTCCAATGTGTGAGATAGAGATTGTAACTAGATCTAGATAGGTCTATCTCTCTAGTACAGTGCTAATGGAAAACCTGCATTGTGGTCATCTGTCAGGTTTGTGAATTATTGTCTTCCCTTAATAATGTATTAAATATTTGTTCATGAATTGAGAACCATATGATTGGACATCATGTTCTCATGACCTGCCTGGTATCTGTCTTCATGCACCTGCATTGTTAAAAAAAAAAAAAAAAAGTTGAAATTTCAGTAAAAGAATGCCAGCCGAAATACAGTATACATATGCATACAGTATATGAAATGCAACAATGCAGAGAATTCTGAAAATGCCTATTTTTACTACACAAATATATGCATTGCCTTGTTAAATTTAATATAAATTTCTTCTGTAAATAATCAAGTAATTTGTGCTTGTAACTTCTACATTTTTTTTTACTTTTTTACAGTAAAATTGCATGCATTTTATAATATTAAATCATTCAACTTTAAAGTCGTTATATTTATTCATATAGTGCTTTATATAATAAAGACGTTCTATATGGAAAGGTACATATTATCAATTATTAGTTTTGTTGTTGTTGTATTTTTTATTTTTTTTTACATTTTCCCATTCTTTTTTGGTTTAACATTTTAGTCATCGGTCATATTGAAGGCAAAAGAAATATAATCTTTCTGTGAATTATTACTGGGTTTTAATATGCTTACTAAGTGGTGTGAAAACAATTATTTGTAATATAAATTAAAGCTGTCAAATTAGTTACACTTGAAATAAACCCAGGTGATCTCGCTGAGTTGTGCAAATCTTGAAAATCATACTTTAATACATATGGAGATCACATTGAGCAACTAGTAAATTAATATACCCGGCTGCGCTAACAGATAGGCAGAAATGTTTGAACATCACAAATTCCATATATTAGGTGCATGTACAAGTCCAATAAAAAAGAAGGCTATAGTTTAGACTAGAGGTTTATATGATCAAGTATGGGTGTTAGGAAATACTGGAAAAATGTAAAAGGCAGAGAACATGTCAAGATCTGTTTGGGCAGTGTTAGGTCAGTTCATGCGCTCATGCGTGTCCCGACAGGTCTGCATTCAAAAAACAGCAATGACTGGCTGTATCTTTTTAAAACATTCAATCTTTTGTCTAAGGAATGTGAATTGATAGGTATGTTGTCTCGTCGTTGCCATCATTTGGTTGGTGTGTATAGAAGAATGAAGTAGAACGGGAACTTCAGAAGCATTGCTTGTCTCGGTTTGTTCTTCAATGATCTTTTTTAACGAATTCTGTTAATTAACCAGTTGTTCAATCTGATACAGTACATGATCATAATGTGCTATCATATCCACTGAACCATGGTGAAAAAATTGCTCAACACAATGCTGGTAAATGAATGCCATAAAAAGCTTCACATAAATTGCTTGCAAAAATTGCGTAAACTGCCTGCATCTTGCATACTTGATGGTGTGTAGCCAGAGTATTCATATTGCATACTTTTGGCAAAAGCATTTCTACTTTCTCTCCTCCTGGGAACAAATACATTCATGGCTGAAGGGTGTTTAACATATTAAATTTGGCCCTGAATTTATTTTTCGAATTTTACATTTTATTTATTATTTTCTGTATTCATTTCTAAACTTCTTTTTTCACTTTATTTATATTCTTTTTTTTTTTAAATAACACCAGCTGACTTTAGATCAGCTGCAGCCTTTGCTTACTGCGTGCATGCATGCTCACAGAAATGTTTAATTCTGGTTTTACACAAGATTGCTCTATTTTTAACTAGCCTGCTCTGAAAGGACAGACATGCCTTGCATTTGTGAAGACTCTCTGCACACATTGTCAGGTTCAAGTGTTGCATGAGGTAAGACAATGGCTGTCCGTTGTTTATTAATCATGCATGGCTGCCATGCCAATCTAGGCCTATGCCTCATGAGTTCCCTGAATTATGATACATTTCAAATGAGTTGGACTATGTGATCATACACTGCCTAAACAACAATATTTGTTTCATATTTCATCTATCTGGAGTGCGTATGGGTATTTTATTCTATACAGTATGACTTCAATGTAAGATTTTTGCAATTATTGTAGTGAGCCACGATTAATGTATTCCCTTTGAGAAATTTAAAGTATGGTCATGTGATCTCACGTGAATATGTCTGCTCCCATGACGCGAAATAAAACGTTTATATTTTTACCCGAAATAAAGCTTTTATTACGCTACAGATGTCAGTGTTCTTGATTTAAAACTGATTTTTAAAATAAATAACTGAATGCACCTTTAAAAAAAGAGAGAGAGA
>NW_015555728.1:913910-921089 GCF_001515605.1 Sinocyclocheilus anshuiensis
CTAAAACTATTGGGAAGGAGGAAAGCAGCAGACTGTCCGTGTCGACGCCCAGCTCTAACGCAACAGTTAAGCATATGTTGCTAGGTGTGGTTCTCTGAGTATAAATACAGCTGAACACTCTCCTCCTGCTCGCTTGCTGTGCAATCGGTCTTGGTAAGTGAGAAACTGGGATTTTCTTTACTTCTTACACACGTTGTCTATCTCCCGATAGTGTTTTCATTTTTGTTTTGTTTTTTAATATACGTATTTATGATAGCGTTGTTGTTGTTTGCTGAAAAATAAGATTCAAATGAGAATAAAAAATGAAAAAACCAAAACAATTGCTAATGAAAGTTATGCAACAAAGTTGTGCAATAGTGTTGCTTAAAGAAGTTATTAAAAACTTTGCACACTTTGAGCTATAAAATGCCACATCCTGGTTTTGTGAATTGTTCTGTTGTTTTCAGTATTTGGATGTGTGACTGATGCATGCCAGACTTTAATGTTCTGTTCTTTTGGTGAATCATGTGCGTCCTGTAAGATTCATTAAAACTTTTAGAAAACGTAGATGATTAATTCCTGAAAACTATAATTCTGTGTTTTTTTTTTTTTTGTTTTTTTTTTAAGGATTCTGCTTTTTGGGAAAATTGTATGTGTTTTAACACATTCCAACATTTTACTGTAGGTTTAGCTGTTGAGTTTCAGGTGCCAAAATGTCCTTCGTCAGTGCTTTTCTTGAGCAGCTTGCCTATCAGGGCATGCAAGACAACACCGTACAAGACGTAAGTTTCTTCGATTTTCTGGAAAGTTTGAGCAGCACCAGACTGAATGACTCAGCGATAGGAATGTACTGCACTCCCTATTTTAGCCACTTTCATCCTGTTAAAGGGAAAGAGCATCAATATTTCGGTGTTTCCTTCCTAAAGTTCGCTTCTTGAATTTTTTTTATTGAATAGACTTCTTAGACTGGTCTGCTGTAAGTCATGTAATTTTACATAGGCTATTTTTAAAGGATTTTCATAAGTGTCTCTCATGCCTTTAGGATGGGCAGGGCACAGTGAAGCCCTTTGCTCAGTTTAATGCAGCTGCGGATGCAGGCGTCTTGGACAAGGCTATTAAGGCAAAAGGTTGGTATATGAATCTTGAAAAGTGAAGATGAATAAAATACATCTACATCTTTGCATTCTGCATCTGTTTGCTCTGTTGACGGAAGTTTTTGTTCTCAGGTGTGGATGAGGTCACAATCATTGAAACGCTGGTACGCAGGAGCAATGCCCAGCGCCAGCAAATCAAGGCTGCTTACCAGCAAGCATCCGGCAAGGTATCACATTCACTGGACCTGAAATCAACACATTTTTGCTGTCTAGATCCTCCCTCACCTAAATCACTTCTCCTCTGTGCAGCCTCTGGATGTAGCCTTGAAAGCTGCTCTTAAAGGTGAGCTGGAAGAAGTGGTTCTAAGCCTGTTGATGACTCCAGCTCAGTATGATTCCTTTCTGCTCAAAGGTGCCATGAAGGTAACATTATTTTCAGACTGTGGATAGAGATAAACTTCATGTTTTTACTCCACATCTGGTGGATATTTTAATAGACAACCACTTGACCTGCATGTCTTCTTACACACAAGATTTGACATGGGCAGTATAACTTAGTCTTTTTCTCTTCAGGGTATGGGCACAGATGAAGATACACTTGTCGAGATTTTGGCCTCCAGGACCAATAAAGAGATCCGAGAGATTAAACAGGTTTTCAAACAAGGTAACAATATTGCTAGTTATCATCCAGTTATCCTTTAAATACGTTTATGACATGAGTGTTCAATCCCGCTCTTGTAGGGCCAACAGCCTGCAGAGTTTAGCCCCAACGTGCTTCAACACACCTGCCTGGAAGTTTCTAGTAATCCTGAAGATCTTGCTTAGCTGGTTTAGGTGTGTTTAATTAGGGTTGGAGCTAAACTCTGCAGTACAGTGGCCCCCCAAGAGACACTCGTGGTTTATGGTATGTGAATGCAGTATATATGAAAATTGAATGTATGACTTCTATTTCTAGAATATAAGAAGGATCTAGAGGCGGAGATCAAGTCTGAGACAAGTGGAGACTTCAGGAATGCCCTGCTTTCTCTCTGCAAGGTTGCCTTTGCTCTTATAGTGTTTCTCAATTCTGCCCCTCCCATTACTGCATGTTTTGGATTTTTAACACATCTGATTCTGCAACTTACTAGGAGAGTGAATTGTGACTTGAATTGGCACAAAGTGCTTTTGCTCGTTGTTAAACTTTTTATTTGAATTCACAGGCTACCAGAAGTGAAGACAAGGTTGTGCAAGAGGACTTGGCTGACAAAGATGCCAGGGTAATTAAACGATTTATTGTGTATATGTGGTTGGTCTTTGTCGGTACTTGTCTTTTGACCTCTGATTCTGCCTGTAGGCCTTGTATGAGGCAGGAGAGAAAAGAAAAGGCACAGACTGTGGCGTGTTCATTGACATCCTCACTTCACGGAATGCTTGTCACCTGAGAAGAGGTATGGTTGACTTCCTCCACCTCCCTGTTTTCAAAATCCACCTTAGTGATGATGATAATGTCATTTTTTTCTTTATATTTAGTTTTTCAGCTGTACTCCAAGTACAGTAAAGCGGATGTCGCAAAAGCCATTGATCTGGAGTTGAAGGGTGATATTGAGAACTGCTTGACTGCTGTTGGTGAGACACTTAAACCTTCATATCTGTCCATAGCATTACGTACTGTATTTTAAAATGGAATGGCATGCAATAAGTTCACTGAAAAATGTTCTTTGAATTGCCGCAGATCCTCTTAGATGTACCATACCTTTTAAGACTTGAATTACTTTCTTACAGTATGACAAGAATGCTATTTTAATGTTTCTTTTTACTGTATGCAATAATATGACAAGAATGTTATTTTAAGCTATGAGCAATGAAACAGAAGATGGCTTTTGCATGACATTTCCAAAATAAATATTTTAATCTTTTCTTATCACTGTGACTTATCTTTTCAACAGTGAAATGTGCTGGAAACAAATCTGCTTTCTTTGTTGAAAAACTAAATCAGGCAACAAAGGTAAATGGCAATCTAGTGGATCCATTTAAAATTGAAAACGATTTAAAAAACAAAAACAAAAAAAACTGTTTTAAGTATAAATATATATGAATTAAAAACTAAAAGAACCACTGAGTGTGACTTTGTTTTCACAGGGCTCTGGTTATAGAGGCCAGATCTTGACCAGAATATTGGTGAGCCGCTCTGAGATTGACTTGGCCAAAATCAAGCAAGAGTACCAGAATAAGTTTGGCAAGAGCCTCTACCAGGACATCCAGGTAAATCTCAGTTGGCAAATTTTCAATATCATCATCATCATCATCATTATACTCTTCAATACATGAACACAAATTAATTAGGGTTATGCTGTATAGATTCAGTTGTTAAAGATTGTTTTGTGTTTGTTTTAGGATGACACCAAAGGAGACTATGAGACGATCCTGCTAGCCTTGTGTGGCAATTAATTAGTGTAAAAAATGAATGTATACAGATGAAGACCCACCAGCTATATGAATTATACACCCCCATATAAACAATTGTAGTAGAATGAAAAACATTAATAAATAAAAACTTGACTAAATGTATGTCTTTGTAAATTCATGCAAAGCTTCTAAAGTGGTGTGTTGTGGTATGGTGTATCTATTAATTTTTAAAGTCGTGTTGACTGAAAAACAAACCAAAACATGCACAAAATGGGAGTTTAATGACGTAGATATGAAGGGGATCACATAAGCACAAATAGTCACTAAGAGTTGTACTGGTTGGAATCAGGGATAGAAAATCAAGTCTGACTCAAGTTACAAAAAAAAAACACTTGCATTGTTTTTGCAGGCTCTAATTTATAAACCAACTCAAGTTTTCAAGGTGCCTTTAAAGGGTGCTCCAGAGTCCAGAAGGTTCTGCAAAGTGTGGCAATCCGAAGAATCACAACTGGTCCTCAAAAATCTTTTAATTTTGTGGTATCATAATTACCATTTGATTCAAGTAAAAGCTATATTTCTTTTGGATAAAGATGCCTTTATATTTATCAAGGAAATCCTTTGATAGCTCATTAAAAAAAAAAAAAAAACATGCAAGAGGGTTTATAAACTAAAATCTGCTGTATATAGAAACTATTACCGTAAAGAATTGATGACAAAAGACAAATTACGACTTAGACTGTGTGTCAGAAACATGTTCGTCTGGAACAATGGGAGTGGTAGGAGAAGAGATAAAGTTTGAGAAAGAGAGAGGGCGCGATTTCTCAAAAGGGTCTGGCTGGCGCTTGCACTCTCAGACTTGCATTCTCAGGCTTGCACTCTCAGACACTTGCACTTCCGCTAGCGACGTCACTTGCAGTCTTTTTAATTTTTTTATTTTGTTCTATTTATTAATTACTTTTTGTTTGAATCTCTCAACATTTTACAACAGTAGCCAGGTGGTGAAGACAAGAAAAAAACAAAATAAATATCACCACTACTCATCTTTGCACCAATAAAACGTAAAAACAGTGTTTTTCTACCAAATTATATGTAATATCTAATTATTATATTAATATTTAACTTGCACTGGAAAGTTTTCCGTGACCTCTCGCGAGATCTCGGCAAAAAGTCTCACGATTTATTTCCAGAACATGATGCATGATGGGATACACTAAGCCTCGAATAGCGCTCCGGAGCGGTATTCGAGATAGTGTGGGTTTAGTGTGCGTTAAGGGCACTGTTAAGACCTGGGACAGTCTTGCACACTTACTTCCTGTCGCGCGCACGCGCTCTCAAGTGGCCAAGACCGCAAGTGCGGGTATTTATTTGGACAAGGGGTCAGAGTGCAAGCGCCAGGCTGCAGCCAGACCCTTCTCCGATTTCTTAACATTCCTTACTCAATGGCCCTGCCCTACGCTGCAGTACCGCTGTAATGACGGGTGGCGCTGTTGATTTAGTGGCTGTGAGCACTCAGGAGAGCTATATGTTGATTGGTTGAAAGAGTGCGTTACGTCAAGCGCTCCCGCGGAAGTACCGAGGTTTGGAAAACCGAGGTTGTGCTGCATCGAGCACAGCGGGTGAAGGAGACGTTTACCTGTAAATACAGTAAGGTATTTGCTGTACTTATTTGTACATTTCTATATACATGGATTCTGTTGTTCTTAATCCTAATTGTAAGTCTCCCTCTAGTGCCTCGAGCATATGTTGTGACAGTAATGGACAGTTTATGACTATAAATGAAATCGTTATTGAATATTTAATTCTCTATTATTTATATTTTAGTGTCTAGTAGTTTTCAGAATGTAACGTTATATGAAAAATATCTAATGACATATCTAATGACACTTGCATTAGTTTTATCAGTTATATCCAGCTGTGATATTATTTTATGCCATGAATGAATGACGTGCAATAATGAATGAACCACTGTTTTTGAGGTAAGACACTACTGGTAAAACCATGCACTTGTCAATTTAGGGGTTTTGGTCTATTTTGCTCCCATAACATGTCTTTCAAACTAGAAAACATCCAAGACGTATGTGTGTTTATTTTATTACACTTTATCTATTTGCGTCTGCTTTCAAATAAGATACATATCTTTAAAAGGCGTTTTCTCAAAATGATGCAGAAATCATGAGAAAGAAATTGTCAGAAATATTCCCTTCAGTAGCACTTCCATACACCAGACTTTCCCGTTTTATTCCTATCAGTTTTTAAAATTGTTTTATTTGTTTCTGGATGTTGACAATATTTCCTGATTCATTGAGTGAAGAAAAAAAAATCCCAAATCCCCTCTGTAAAAACCCTTAACTCTAATATGTCAACAAAATGAAAGGAGGATTTTGAAAACTTGGCTTTAACCAGTCTTCATATTTCTGTTCTTGAAATATATGCAAATGTCTGCATATTTAATTAGTTTGAATGTACTGTAATCAATCAACTGGGAAAGTATGATGTTGTCTGTTAGTTAACATTTTTACCTTATTCACCTGTGCTGTCATGTCTTCAATAGAAATGTCTTAAATAGAAACCATTATGTTAACTTATGTTGACAAGTCCATGTCAAACACTCTTCTTGTGTTGATTACAGAATACAGCCATGAGCTGAGGCTCCCAAAACCCGCCTTTCTCAATGATGAACGACAAACTGGTGTTCCTGGGTCTCCTTTACTTCATCCAGGGCATTCCGTATGGCCTGCAGTTGTCTTTGCTCCCGGTGTACCTGCGTGGTGCTGGCCACTCCCTCACACACATCAGCCTCACCAAAATCCTCTATTTCCCCTGGGTGCTCAAGGTACTCTGGGCCCCTCTGGTGGACCGGACTTGTACCAAGCGCTGCTGGTTAGTGGGCACAGTGGCTGGTCTGGCCCTCACCTGTTTGGTGAGCGCTACCATCTCACCTGATGTTCAGTACATGGGTGTAGCGGGCTCCCTGCTCGCTATGAACGTGCTGGCATCAGTGCAGGACATTGCGGCAGATGGGGCGGCCGTGCGGCTGCTCAGGGGTCAGGGGGAGCTGGGTCTAGGAAACACCGTGCAGGTGGTGGGCTATAAAGCTGGGTCTGTGTTTGCTGGAGGGGGGCTCCTGGCTGTGATTGATGTTGCAGGCTGGGGCTGGATGTTTGCACTGCTGGCTTGCGTGTACGGTGGTGTTGCTCTGTTCGTGTGGGGTGCCCCGGTGTTGGATGGAGAGTCTCCGCGGGGACAGGGAGAAGGACGGAGAGGGTCAAAGGATGTGATGCAGCCATGGAAGGTGTGGAGGAAGCTCTTGTCTGTGCCAGGAACGCCATGGACAATGTTCTACATTCTCACTTACAAACTAGGTAAGATATTTGTCATAATTCGACATCAGATGGGTTGATTTGGATATCGCAAAGTACATCTACATTTCCCTCTAACTGGTTGAATAAGTTGACACACACCTGTTGTTTTGTAGTTGTGTACTGAATAGACTATATTCATACAGTTAATTATTTGCAAAATAAATAAATATAATGCAGGGTTTCCCAAAAATTCATAACGTTCCCTCCGCCCCACTATTGTGACATAAATAAATTAGTCACTTTCCTGGTTAAATTGTTTTATTAAAATGTAATATTATTTTTAAATGTGTGTGTGTATAATTTCCAACTTTTACAAATATATTTTTATTAAAATGTATTAAAAATTTTATATATATATA
>NW_015555728.1:925141-937901 GCF_001515605.1 Sinocyclocheilus anshuiensis
TCTTCAGAGACACACACGCACACACTCAAAGAGCAGAATCACCATAAGTGAATATGTGAATGTCTAATGAGATTGAGAGTGGTGAGAACAGATCCCCGCTGGTGAGCTGGCAAAGCCTTCATAACCTGACAGGGATATTTCTCAGTGAACATATGCCGCCTGCTTCTCTCGCTCATTCACACACATGCATGCTCTCACATGTTCATATACATATATATATATATATATATATATATATATATACATTATTATAATAATAATAATAATACATTTTAATACAAACTATTTGTAAATGATAAAAACTATAAAAAATATTTGCATTTATAAAAACTGATTGTAAATTAATTGTGTGCTCTGCATCACTATAAGTAAGCTTTATGTTACTTAACAGGAAAGTGACTGGCTTATTTATACAGTGTCAGAATAGTGAGGTGATGGGAAAGTTATAAATGTTTGGAAGTCTTTTCTCCCCAGGTCTTTCATTCATTTCCATGACTGACCATATACTTGAAACTAAGTCATGGTAATGTGTTGTTTTTCCACAAGATGGCAGTCTTGCCCTTTTCCATGCTTACTGTCACATTATTCTCAATGATTTTTAAACAACTAAACATCAGGAAACCATACACAGTAACTTTGGTCACCCAGTTCAGTTCAGAATGTCTGTATACTGGAACTGATTGAAGTCTTTCATTTAACTTTGCACCAGCGTTTAACCACAAGCCCAACTTCTGTGCCATGATCTGAATCAGGAATATAGACATAAATAGCAGCTAATGAATCACTTTCAATGAGCTGAATGTGGTGTTTGGCACCAGAAGGGGATTATGTCCGGATTAGAGTCTCTTTGTGTCTGTGGTACTTTTTATTGAAAACTGAATTCAGAAATATGTGCTGCACTGTTTATGTTAATGTATTTTGTTTGTGTCGCTTCATTTAAGTGTTATATGTTTTTCAGAACAATTTAATCAGAAAACCAGGCTTTGTGTGTCATGTGCATGTGTCTCTGGCAAAGAGAGAGAGGTGGCATTGTAATCGGATGAGCTTCAGCAGACGAAAGCAGACAGGACAAGCGGCAGCCCCCCTCTTAATCTGTTTTATAAGGTTTCTCCTCCGATCATCATCATCATAATCACTATTAAACAGCACACAAACTAGTTTACTAATGCACTAACATCTGTGTGCTAGTAAATTGCAAAACATAATTTTCTTAAAAACTATACTTACTATTTATAGTATTTGTGTCTTGCTTTTCAGCAAAGTTAAACATCTTTAAAATAAGAAACATTGACTTGAATCTAATTTGTGTAAGATAATAATACTTAATAATTTAATAATTTATGCATTTAGCAGACACTTTTATCCAAAGCGACTTACAGTGCATTCAGGCTATACATTTTTTACCAGTATGTGTGTTCCCTGGGAATCGACCTACAAACTTTTGCACTGCTAACGCAATGCTCTACCACTGAGCCACAGGAACATACTTGTGTTTCCTTTTCCATTGACAAAAAACATTGTTTTTTCTTTTTTATTCTTGTTAACATTTTTAGCATAAATCTAACAGTCCCTTGTGCAGTTTATGCTTAAAGCAAAAAAACAACAAAAACTTTGCCAGTGGGATAAGAAAATAAACTTTCAAGAAAAATTCAAGATTTATTCTCTAAAAACACATCGTAATATTTTATGCTGTTTTGTTTCTCAAGTAAATTTATTTAGGTTTTTTAGGAGTGTGTAGTGTTGTCACGGTACCAAAATTTCAGTATTCGGTACCAATACCAGTGAAAATCCATGGTTCTAGGTACCAATTTCGGTACCAAAGCAAAACACAAAAACATGCTAATTGAACAACATTTTTATTAATAACGTTAAACAAAAATTACATGTACAAAACCAATGCCATTCTTTATACTTATTTAAAATTGTTTCAGGTTTTTCCACAAGTAATAAAAGTATAAAAAAAGTAAACAAGTTTCACCCAAAAGTTTAGTCATAGTTCTGCTGCCACTGAAAAACATCTGTAAACTGTTGTCTGTTTTAGGGTTTGCTGGTGTGTTTCAGGATCTTCCTCAGTCTGCAGCTGTAAAAGGAAAATATAATATACTTCAGTAAAGCAATGGGCTGAGTCTGACCAAATGCAACATTAGATCATTGACACCAGCTAAAATATAACTTATCAGTAAATAACAAACCTCAGCTTTTATAATAAATTTAGATAAAATTACATATATTAAGTGTATATCAAATAGATGGAAACTGTAGTATTAAAAACACTTTACAATAAGATTTTATTTGTTAGATAACATGACCTAACAATAAACAATAGTTATATGGCAATTCTTCTTCCTAGGGTTAATTTCAAAGTTCAGTCTGTTAAAATTATTTAATGCACAATTCCTCTTGAGGTCGCCACTGCTTTTATGAAGAGGTTGCCAGGTTTTCATAACAAAACCCGCCCAATCGCGTTTCGAGGGGTCTACGTTAAAAATCGCGTTCCGAGGATAAAATATGCATGTTTTGGCGGGGTTTCCCTGGAAAAATTCCGCACGGTTATAGTGAATATAGAATATTTAGTCTGTGCTTAGAATCCACCATGCCTTTATATGGTTGTTTTTACTTTTATTGCTTGTTTTATGTGATCATAAATATTACATAGGAATTCACAAACTAAAGTGCCCTGTTATTTACTACAGTTTTAATACAAGGTTTATTGTATTGTAGAATAATGTGTCCTAAGATGACAAATTAATCACAACGTTGTTGCATGCTATCTAGTGCCTCTATTGCATCACAGGTTGTTACCAAAATGTGTTAGATATAGGTTCTCTCAGCCCAAGCGTTGATAAAGGGTGATGGGGGGACAGTGGTGGGATGGAGGGGGCTGGGATTGGGCCAGACGTGGAGCTTCCCTGGGAAGAGTCCAGCTGGAGGCGGGAGTGTACTTGTGGGGGTTAAAGTTGGATTCTCTATGGAAGTAGAAAGCCACTTTTGCTCTGTGTCTCGCTGTCTTTCACTCTCCTTCTCCAAATATATATACATAACACACACTCATACAGACATAGATGCATGTATATCGCCTGATGCTACCCTTCCTCTGTCCCGCACAGCAGGGGCCAGGGAACGGAGGGGCGTGTGGGGGGATGGAAGGGGTGACGCGAGCAGGAGGCAAATATTTTCCAGAGTTAACGCAGAGGACTGCAGGGGGGATGAATTAATGAACACCCACCACATGGTCAACTATGAGAGAGAGAGTGAAAGAGAGCGAGAGAGATGGTGGGATGCAGGGGGCATCGGGTATGATGAGAAAGCGCGTGAGTAGAGAGTGATGGAGAACACAGAAATTCCAAAGAAAGAAGATGAGTAAAGTATGTAATGTCTTTTAGTTGACCTACATTGTTTTCCCATTGTCTTGACCATTGTGTAACTCGGGTGTGAACATTAAAAAGCATTCTGTTTAGATATGTGAGCTTACAGTACATTACACTTTGAATAGGCTGCGTCTCTGTTCCCTATCCATACCACCGTATCTTCGCTCACATTCACATAGTTAACGGTGCAAGTGATAGTTCTCGATGCTTTTGTTTCATCCAAACAATTATGTCATTGTGTCCCAGAATGTGAAGGGAATAACCTAGACCTTTGCGGATTCTAACCTCAGAGGTCCGTAGAGACTTGGTACGGGGCTTGTCGTTGGTTGAGGAGAATTTACAATGGAGTTGTGTGACCTGCTCAAGTACACACAGATGCAGATACACACGGCACAGTGACCTACATGAACTGGGAAGGGCCCAGGATCCTCAGGCTGTTCCCATGCTGAAGACTGTGGGGACTCTGTATCTGGTTTTAGTCAGCATCTCACACTCATTGGCTCTTACACACTTTTGAAGTTTAGTTGAGGTGTTGTTTCATTGCATCCTCATGTTGCTCCAAAGCTGTATATGTTTCTATGTTCCGTGGAACACAAAAGATGAATATTTAGAGAATATCCTGGACTTTCTTTTTAATGCAATAAAAATAACAGGACTGGAGCTGTCAAGCTTTAAAATGCTATAAAAAATATTCCATATGATTCCACTGTATTGCAAACCTTCTATAATAGTGTGAGGAAAAGACCAAAAAGTAAATCATTATTCACTGAAATTCTTGACTGTCTTGCTGTTTGGGGGTTTGTGAGAATGGAGAAATCTGCTATAATTTGAGTGAAATTTTGAGTTAGATATTTACAATGAATCGGTTGATGTAATTTATAAAACCCATCTCAATGATTTGTCCATTAATTAAACTGATTTGTTTCTCAAATTTAACTCACTGACAGTTAACAACTTACTGGAAGGGAAGAACTCCAGTAAATACAAAAATAACTGATACTTTATGGTAGAGCCCGACCGATATATCGTTTTGCTGATTTTATCAGCCGATATGAGCCTGTGGCAGATGTATCGTCAAATATGCCGCCGATATGCCACTGATATGAAAATATTTGTACAGAACATAAAACAGAGATAAAATGCTTGTATATTATGTAATTACTTAGTTTGTCCAGCTGAGCGCGCTCCAAATTCGGAGGATCCCTTCAGCTCGAGGAACCCTCTCGAACGCCGAATCGAGTCTACTTCTCGAGGCCCCCTTTCAAATGAGACCACCCCGTGTCGTTAGCCTCCGGGGTCCGGGAGTTACGGGTGGTTAAATTCGCAGTCGGGCGCCGACCGATCTGGTGATCCCGGTGGGCTACTGACGCACGGAGGGTGGCGTTCGAGAGGGCTCCTCGAGCTGAAGGGATCCCCCGAATTTGGTGTAGATCTGCCGCTGCGTTCGCGAGATAGTAACTCCAGCCAACACTTTCACTTCAGTAAGGAGGTCTCTTGTTTAGGCAGAGACCTAAACAAGAGACCTCAAGCGTTGTCTTATTCGACCGTAAGTGGTCTTCACATGATATTCCGCCATGATTCCAGTTCCAAGGGAACGTACACGTTTCATTCAAAGGGCATTAAAGTGCGTGAGACGTGAATTTAAATTGTATTTATTTACAGAGGTATATTATGTCACACTTCACACTTCTTAAGTTTCGTCTGTGTGAAGAAAGTAGCGCAAATCCGTGAATGAATGTTTCTAAGTGAAATAAACAAACAGAATAAAGTTGAATGGAATTTAATTTAAAAGTATGAATAAACTTCAACTTTACTGTTCAGTGCACTGATGTCAGACACATTTTGGATAATAAAGTTTATTGTTAAATTGTTAAATGCCCTGCCTCCATTACATATCTTTGTCATGTCATTATAAGTGTTTGATCACCATATTTGAGTGATCATTGCAAAAAAATATGTTTATGTGTATATATATTCTGTTTATATATATATATACTGTATTCTATATATAGTACCAGTCAAAAGTTTGGACACTTTTGACTGGTACTGTACTATAATATACACAAAGAATATCGGACGATATATCGATATCGGCCCTTTTTCCTCCCTAATATCGGTATCGGCCCCCAAAAAACCCATATCGGTCTGGCTCTACCTTATGGTGCTTTTGTTTGCTTTTTGAGAATTGAATAATCGTTCCGTCTCATCCTGAATCTGTTGTCCATTTTTGTCTTAATCTGTTCCCCATTATCTATCGTTGTTAACTGAGGTGAACTGATACAGCATCTCTCCCCACTCTCTCTCACTCCCCCTTTCTCCTCCCAGTGCCTCCCCTCTTCTGCTTTCCTCCTCTCTGTTTTTGTGGATGTCTAATGAAATCCCATGTGAAATGGACAATTGTTGCTCTGAGATTATTTATAGACATAAATAAGCAGCCTTGTTGTTTGTTTTCAATCCCTGCTTAAAAAATAATTAGTTTGAAGCAGCGTAGGAGAAAAAAAAAAAGACTGAGGCAGAACGCTGAAGCACATGTCCAAACGGCACATATGAGATGATCAGCAGCATCTGAACTGCTCATTGATCATCTTTGGCATTTTGTATACATTTACACTACCATGTTGACACAATGAACACTGTTTGTTCTGCAGTGTTCCCTTTACATACATTTTTAACTATTTTTATTCTGGTTTTTATTTGAGTGGAAATGCAGATTCATAGTGTCTTTCCATAATCTTAAGTAATATGAAACAAGGAAATTCTTATTTTTTTTGTTTTTTAATTATATAAAATTATATTATTTATTAAAAAATATTAAACTGATACTATTATTAATATACTACTTAAGTGTAGTTTAGAAGCCTTTGTGATTTTACTCTGGTAATGAGTGGTCTCTGTGGTTTTACCTGTGGTTACTATGGTCTTCAAATAAATTATGGCTATGCTGGAACTTTGCCAGATTTTCTCAAGCATTAGGCTATAATTGACTAATTGACTAATGTCAAAACATAATATGCAAACTAACAGGCAGTTTTTAATGTTTTGTGGGCAAACTGCAAAGTGAATGTGACTGGCTTTTATGTGTTCATCCTTATGTAAAACTGCATCCTTATTCCTTTAACGCATTGGACCTGGGTGGGTGGCATACACTATAGCTGCCTTATATGAAGAAAAGATGTGCTGAATGTGAAAAACGAGTTCCATTGTTCATTGTTGCCACCACATTACAGACTTTACAACATCTTTTATAAATTTAGTTCTACTGTCAGACTCAATCCCCCACAAAGAAAGCGATGTCAAAGCGCGCACGTGGCGCTGTCAGCGACAGTAGCAGAACTCCGACAGAAGCGTCTGATTTTTGATTTGAATTTCTGTTTTTGTTTCTCACCTGTTTCATCCCGGGGACCCCGGAAGCGCAGTTTCTTTTCGACGGCGGTCTCAGAGCTGTCAGTCAGCGGGCTGTCTCGCTGTCGAACTGAAGGCAGACTGCATAAATAATGACAATGCCGTTAAATAATACACGGCGGTGGGTTACCAAGGCCTCTGTGCACCCGCTATCATGCAGCGACGCAGGACTCTGCGCAATGTAACGGCAGCATTTTCATTGGCAGCTTTTGTTTTTGTCACTTTTGTCTTGAGTTTTAAGTGACAAACTCTCAGAAAAAAAAATGACTGGAAGGCAACCCAGGCACTGATCCTTTAAGGACTAAATTGCGAAAAGCATGGCCTCTGCTCAGGTTATCACTTTTTTTTCCCATTCTCAGATAACAAGTGTTTTGTTTTGACTAAGTTTGTGTTGTGATGTGTGGATATTATCAGGAGTTTAAAGCCAGTTTTGAGAAAAGTCTGATTCAATGTGATCAGAATCCAGCACATTTTCGATAATCCGGTCAATTTTCTTGGTCTTTTTTTTTCTCTATCTGAAGTTCAGGAGAAAAGAGCCTTTACAATTGTTGAACTGTGTGTGTATGTGCTGATGTAATCCTATATTTTACAGGTGAACAGGGGGCTATCACCATGTTTCCTCTCTTCCTCCTGGACCACCACATGACAGCCAGAGAGCTCGGGGTGTGGAATGGGGTGGTTGCCATGGCGTTTTCCATCTGCGGCTCATCAATTGGGGGCTTCTTGCTCTCTCAGTACAGGTAGGGAGTGTTTTTTTTTTTTCTTATAAAACGATGGTGAAACTGAATCAGTTCTAGCTGCAACACCCTTTCCAGCTAAGTCACGCTTTGCCATTAATGTTGCAGGAATGGCATCGAAAGACTTTGTTCTTTGGATTTCTCCTTACACCTTTTTCAATTCCCCCTCTTGCTTTATCGGTTTCTGTGGCCCACCATCTCTCTGTGAAAGAAACGTGGCCCTTTTCTTTTTCTCAGTGTTTTCTCACTATATCTCTCCACCCATCTCGGCCCCAGGTGTGAAAGAAGGAGAGAAAAAGAGATAGAGAGTGTGTGTTAGAGATAGAAAGAGAGATTGAAGTAATGGAAGTAAACACAGCCTTTTGTGGGAGCTGAGAGTAAAACAGGCTCAGGTGTGAGCTGAAAGGCCTCCAGGATGCATAAAGTTGGCCTGCTTGAATAGAGATATACTTGTTGCTGATACGTTGCCCTTGTCTACTGACCTGAGACCGGTTTTTACCAGTTATGTCTTTTAATAAAGATAAGAGTTTGGTTGCCTAAACTGTTCCAAGAGCAGCTGAAGTCGCTTATCTTCCTCGAGCGGTATTGACTATAGACCCACACACCTGTTAGTGTGTTCAGAGAAAGGCACGAGGAAGAGGATTTTGGAGAAAGACATATGCAGTGGTTCTGTCTTTATTTCTTGAGGGCAGACATCCAGTCATGAATCAGAGTTTAAAGTGAAATGATACTCTTCATACTGGACATGTGCTATTTTCTCCAGGCCGGTTTGCTTTACCTTATGGCATCATGAAACAACATGCATTTTAATGCAGTTTTACAAACCACTGGAATGCATTACATGAGCTTCTGCGCTTTAGTTAAACTTTAGTTAAAATGATGTAATGTTGGTCGATTAAAAGACTAAGAGTAACGTCACCCTTTGTCTACTGCCTCTGTGAACTACAATTCTCTAACCATCTAAACAAGTATTAGTCAGTGAGGTGATGCAAACATAATCTAGGTAATTTGATCCGGACCACAGATTGATTTCATTCTGACCACAAATCATTTTTCTTTCGTTTATATATGCTACTGTTCAAAAGTTTGGGGTCAGTTAATTTTTTTTAATTTTGAAAGAAATGAATACTTCTATTCAGCAAATATGCATTAAATTGATCTAAAGTGACAGTAAAGACATTTATAATGTTAAAAAAGATTTCTATTTAAAAAATGCTGTTCTCTTGAAAATATTAGCAGCACAACTGTTTTCATCATTGATAATAACAAGAAATATTTATTGAGCAGCAAATCAGCATATTAGAATGATTTCTGAAAGTTCATGTGACACTGATGACTTGAGTGTTCTATTATAAAATTATAATAAATGTATCAAATTAAAATAAATAAATTATAATAAAATTGAAAATAGTTATTTTAAATTATGACAATATTTCACAATTTTACATTTCAGTCTTGATGAGCATAAAATAAAGTTTAAAAATGATTTAAAAAATCTTACTGACCCCAGACCTTTCAAAGGTAGTGTTTGGTATTATTATTATTATAAAAAATAAACAGTGGTTTTTTCTCCACTGAGAATAGCTAAGGTATCTGTAAACTACAAAAGCGACACAGAAGCTGAACCAAGATATACATGTGCATCACAGGTACTTCTCCCATCACTGTTATTCCCCGTGATCACTAAATTGAAAATGCGAAATGTTCATTTTAAAGAGAATTTGAATACAGCCAAACGAAGACTCTAGCCCAGTATTTAATCAATTTTACAAGAGGTACAGTCTCTAACTTTCCTTCAGAGCAAATATCCGAGCAATCACAACTTGCACTGTTTCAGCAGTACATAAATTTTGCGCATAAATGAACAAGCCTTCCAAATACCAGGTGAGTGGGACAGATACTAAAACATATGGTAAAATCACAATCAGAGTTAAATATCTGCTCAAATTTTCTTACCTCTCCTTTTCTCCCCCTCTTTTTTCCCTTTCTCTGTAACCTCTCCCTCTCTCTCGGTTCCTTCATCTTTTTTTCATCTTTTTTCTCTTGTTTAGTCTCTCTCTCTCTTTCTCTCTCTCTATGCTACAGGCAGTGTTAGTGAATGGGGAGGAATGTAAAGTTTCACACGCAGGGGGCTTGTTCATTCGACACCGTCGTGCATTCAGGCCTTGCTTCCCACAGATTGGGTTTCTGCCGTTGTCTGTTCAGGGCCACTAAAAGCTAATTTGGACACTTATCCCAGCCCCATCTGAAACGCTTGAGTGGCCAAAAACTGACCCCCATACACTGATCGCCATCAGCAATCTGAGAGTACGAATCTTATCGGGTCTAACTGCTCGTGTGATACGCCTGTTTTAGACTTGTTTTCGATCTCTCGCACCCTTCTCTCTCTAACTTGCTGGTTTTCCTCTTTAAGACTGTCTGTCTTTCTTACAGCTCTCTTTCTCTCTCTCCTCTCATCTGAGTGAAATATGAAAGAGTGTTGTTGAGTGGATGCAGGGAGGGTGTTTGCATGAGAATGATGGCAGATTGGCTTTCTGTCTGACCGGCTGCTGTTGTTGACTGGGTTCATCTAGATCTAAAAGGCTGGTTTAAGATGACAGACGATTCCTTACTCTTCTCTTAAAGTCCAGTTGACCTTTACCCGCATCTCCTTCTCTCTTTTTCCACTCGCTTTCTCTGTCAGAGGCCTCAGAGTCTATTCACATGGAAAGGACGTTTATGTAAAGACACAATTTTTACTAATTTAATTTTATAGTTTAACAAGTTAAACTAATTTTCATGCAACAGATCCTGTCACCAGAGCTGTCTGACCACTTTAAAGGGGTCATATGATGCTGCTAAAAAGAACATTATTTTGTTTACATGTAGTCTTTTCAGAGAATATGATGTAAAATTATGTTAACTGTTATGCATTACTGATTAAAAATATTAGATGTGAAAAGAAAGACTGTAGAAGCCATGACTCCAGACCCTGTGTTTGATTGACAGGGCCCTCCGGGTGTTCTGATTGGAGCTGGGAGATATTGAGGGGTGTGATGGTCACTAATTAGCGGGGGGTTAATCAGCCCATGGCTGTGGATCTTGTAGCGTTATTGATTATGTCGTGAAGGAAGGTCCCCTGAGGGATTCTTAACTGTTATTAGAGAATCGATTCGAGTGTGTAAGCAAACACACACTGCATGTAAGTGTTTTTCTCTCTCAGTGTGGCAGTCATATGTGGTTGACCCTCATTAATGTCCTGCAATGACTGATCTGTAAATTAATAGCCTTTAGCTTGCTGTGGTATATATTTTGTCTTGTTGATGTTATATTATATTGCACTACCATTCATAATTTTGGGGTTGGTAAGAAATCTCTAATGCTCACCAAGACTGCATTTATTTGAGAAAAAATCTAGTAAAAACAGTAATATTGAGAAATATTATTACAATGTATAATAACTGTTTTCTATTTGAATATATTTTAAAATGTAATTTATTCCTGTGATGGCAAGGCTGAATTTTCTGCAGCCATTACTCCAGTCTTCAGTGTTACATGATCCTTCAGAAATCATTCTGATATGCTGATTTCCTGCTCAAGAAATATTTCTTCTTATTATTATTATCATCACTGTTGAAAACTGCTTAATATGTTTGTGGTACATTATTAAGTACCACAATCCCCCCCCCCTATAAAATAGAAAATATAATTTTTTGTAACATTATAAATGTCTTTCCTTCTCACTTTGGATTAATTTAATGTGTCCCCAACAAATAATAGTATTAATTTCTTAAAAAAATTGAACTGTGGTGTATATTACATGACATTGCATTACATTATATTGTATATTTGTGGAGTTTGAGATAATATAAGTGGACTTTCTCTCTTTTATGTCCTCAGTATTGGCCTGCTGATGAGACGTGTGTTTATGATGAGGACTGTCAGCATGGTCTTCCAGAGCTCACTTCTCGTAGTGCTGGAGCCCTCGGCCTTGATGAAAGGTGAGAAATGCACGTACCTGTACACACTAAAGTATACAAACATGGTGATGTACCAGCATTGGTATTAGTGCAGACTTATATTATTTTATTTTATTTTGAAATTCAATATGGTGCCGCTCATTATGCAGTAATTGCACTTCATTGGTCCACTGCTTTGTAAATAAAAGGAAGGGAGAAACTAAACACACATCAAAATGTTTATTACTGCCTTGTACATCTTGTGGGTACAGTTTGTTCATAAGAGCCAGATAGCTCACCTGTACGTATGTGTATATATAGAAGTGAAATCGACCTGTTCTCTTCTGAACGGAGCTTTCTGAGCTTTCTGCTGTTCCCCTGCATTTAAGCATCCATGGGGCCATCTCTGGTTTCCAACGTTTTCCACTGACAGGCTAAAGTGGCCATTTCAGCACCTTGCACAGAGTAAACAGGTGTTAAGGCAGAGTGTGTCTGAATAAAACTCTAAACGCTGCGTTATACAACAGCATGTGATAAAGAGGGAGAGTAATAACATGAATGTCATTCAGACCAGCATAGAGTTCATCTCGCTGTGTGGTGAAATCAGAATAGAAAAGTATAAATCAAAAGGTGATGTTTGAGATTATTTAAATGTTTTTTTTCTAAAACATAGTGTTTAATTTTGTAATTTAACTATAAATAAAATCCAGATGGGTAGGATAAGACATTTGCAGTCTTTATATGACAGAATTTATTTATCATCAAAGCTCAATGTGTATGTAAAATATATATATATATATATATATTTTACATACACATTGAGCTTTGATGATAAATAAATTCTGTCATATAAAGACTGCAAATGTCTTATCCTACCCATCTGGATTTTATTTATAGTATATATATATATATTTTTTTTTATTTTTTTTTTTTTTTTTGGAAACAATGAGATCATCAAATCACAATGGCAAAAACTTCTTTGGTACTTATGTGACAATTGGAGAAAGTTTTTTATTATAAAGTTATTTTTATATTTTAACATTCATTTTTTATATATATATTTATTTTTTATAGAATATTTATGTATATTCAAATAAAAAAAAAGCAAATATAATTATCTATATATCTGATATTAGCTGATATCGCATTTGGTCTCATTCTGTATCGCATATCTTGTCAGTGTCTGCGCTTGCTTGGCCATTTGTTGTGGAAAAAATAAGGAAAGTGTGTTCAAGCACCAGCAGAAAACAGTGTAAAGAAATACTCTTTGAGAGAAGCAGTCTTTATCAGCGGAAGTTAAAAGCAGCTCGTAAGT
>NW_015555728.1:938043-946482 GCF_001515605.1 Sinocyclocheilus anshuiensis
TGTGTGGTTGTGGTGTGGTACACATATATGTATATTTTTTTTTTTTGGTGTTTGGCTTAGTGTTATGTTAGAATCATTATTATACTCATACCTTTTGTTCTTTAATATTTTGAATTGTTTTTAGCTTTATTTTTTGTTTTTCATTTAAATGTTAAGTTTTGAAATTTTGTTGTATACATTTGTCATTTTTATTTAATTTATTTTTAAAATGTGTATAAGTAGTATTTATAAAGTTTTAGCTTTTAGTTTTGAATCTGTTTTTAGTTGTTTTAAAACTACAATTGATTGCTTCTGTTGTCCTCATTTGTAAGTCGCTTTGGATAAAAGTGTCTGCTAAATGACTAAATAATTAATTGCTGAACCCAACAATTGTTTTTTTTTTTTCACTAGAAAGGGGGGGAAATGGTCAGATTAGTCACAAATTGAGTCTGTTCATAGACTTGGTTTCATTTCATCGGCTGCTCAAGGCTGTTTATTTGTTGCCTTAGGTGTCTGTTTTAATATAAAAACCAAGTACCAGAGGCTGATATCTTACATTCAGTACTGATCCAACCTCAGATCAGTGTGTTCTCTTTTCTGAAAAATTATCTTGACATTTTATTCCATGAATCTTCTGTAAGACTCCTGTAGATCTGTTCTGATGACTGTCTTTATAGTCCTAGTGCTTGAATTCAGCACAATTCAAGCCACATTTTATGCATGAGCTCTATAGAAGTGATCATACAGAAGTTATGTCAAACATACTCTCTTCCCGGTTCAACTTGCATAAGTGGATTTGCGTTTCTGTTTCTGTCTGCTGAGGCCAATGCTATTTTACCTTGAGTATTCTCACGGCTCACTTTGATAAATGAATAAACCCATATTCAAACCCTCTGCCTGTTTCTTTTTTTTTTCTCGCGGTGTCTCTTTCTCTCACAGGTGCTTTGAATGTTTATTTAATGAAAATGAGAAAAGGAAATGGGGAAACTCTTGCGTTTTAGCTGTTTTACTCAGTATTTTTTGCCACTGAATTACTTCTTCCCCAGGATGTCGTGGCTTTTTAGTCAAGATGTTTTTGTCAGCGAGCTTCTGTTTGACAACTCCCTCATCTCTCTGTCTTTCTTATTCTCTCTCTCCCCGTCTCTCTTTCTGCCACTCTCCCAAACGAAACGGAACAAAGCAACTCTGTACCCCATCTAACCCCCCTTAAAAAAAAAAGATAAAGTTCTGCAGAAAATATTTTTCAATATTGTATGAGACTGGATGCCTCAGAAGAGCTGATTTTCCTTCCTGTGGTTACTGGATAAGTAATGGAGAAGTCTTGTTAGGCAGAACTAAACATTTCCAGTGAATAATTCAGATGGAGCTGGATGTGAAAGCTTCGTGATTTTTTATTTTTTTATTTTGGCAAATGGGCTTCTGGTAATAATTGATTTGAGGCATTAATGATAAACTGTCTGTCTCATGCTCTAGGTGGGCGTTACTGTGAATTAAATAATCAACGTCAAAAAGACACTGATTTCTAAGCGTCAATTGGGGCATCATATAGAGTCAGATTTGAGTGTATGTTAAGTTAAACTGCTAGTAGTTTGACATGGTTCTGTCTGCATAAATAATAGTCTGGGAGAGCACAGTGTAATAACTAGCATGTAAAGTCCTGTTCCTTCTAACACGGGTATGACAGTGTTGAGTAGAAGTAAGCCCAAGAACACATTATAAGACAAAAGGAATCTTTTTTGACTCCTTTTTTGCTTTACTTTTTACCTTTTTTATTTACATTTTTTTCTTAGTTTTTTGGGGATCCTGCTTCCCACTGTGTTGTTCTCTTCTGGTACTTTTGCTGTCAGTTTTGACAATTTTGTTGGCTGTTGCTCACTTCTGCTGTCTTGCCAGTCAGTATAGCATGCAAACCTGACGACCAGTCATACAGATTTCAAAACTGTTTGAAATTTGTCATACTGTTTGTTACAGCATGTCTCCCAGTGAGATACTTCATATGCATTTCAATAATTGTCTGCTTTAGGTTGGCTACCAAATTGGACAAAAGAAAGATACATTTGGCTGTGAGAGAATTATTGGTACCCCCAGCCCAGTCATTTACACCTCCAGATTTCAGAAATGGGTAGGAAAAATCATTTTGGACCCTCTATGACCATTCAGCTGGTCACTTCAGAGCTCTGAGCACCAGAAAATCCAGCCACAAGAGCAGCTACTTACTACAGGCCATCTCTCTCATGAACAGCTGACACTGCCAGATCTTCAGTGCAATATTTAAGACGATGCATTTTTACTGGCAGTATGTAAATTCGAAGCCACAAATTCAAACTTGAGGACTGTCTGCAACAGGAACACGCTGTGAGTTGCTCATGATCTGAGGCTTTTTGACGCAGACCTAAAGCATGGGCAGTATGTAGGGAAGTATGTTGTATTAATGTGGATTGTGTCTTCTTTCTCCCTCAGGTATGGCAGTGCTGAGTCTGAGTTTGCAGCATTTCATAGCTGGTCTCATCACCACTCTGACTTTCACCACAATGATGAACTGCACACAGAGAGCTGAGGAGAGCATACAGGTATCACATGCCACCCTCTTCAACTGACCGTAGCTCTTCATGCTCCCTGACAGATCAGATCAGAACAGACTGCTTAACGGCATCACACGTGTTCACCTAAGGTCAACAGCGTGACAAATCTATTGTGTTTTCTCTTCAGTTTTAGCAGTCAGGTTCTGAAGACAACAAAACATGCATCTTACAGTTTTTGATAGTTGTTGACAGGTAGAGTCTCACAACAGGCCGTGAACTGCAGAAAGCCTGAGAGTGTTTCCTGTCTGCCACATAAGTGAGCATATCACAGCAGTCAAAAGCTCATTTATCTGTCAGTCAATAGCTCCATCAGAGATCTGAGCAGTTTTCACACTCTCTTTAGCTCTACACGTCAACCCATTTCAGCTCATCAATCACCTATAAAGCATATGCATCAGAAAGTCTGTTCTCATTCATAGATTTGACATTTGATTATTTTTTTTTTATTATTATAGTTGGTCAAGATTATATCTTTGGTTGTAGCAGTAACCCAGTGGTTAGTTCACTAGCTCTGACGCATTGAACTGTGGTGCTCATGTGGGCAATACCTACAAGTTTAAGACGTAATTTGTGTTATTTCTGTTCTCTAGTTTTCAAAAATTTCTTCTCAGCAAAAAGTCTCAATAGTAACAGCTTGCACTGTTTCAGTAACTTGTTTGTACACTACCGTTGAAAGTATGGGGTCAGTAAGATTTTTTAAAAATGCTCTTGTGCTCACCAAGCCTGCATTTATTTGATCTGAAGTACAGTAAAACATTATATTATGAATATTATGAATTTTCAGCAGCCATTACTTCAGTCTTCAGTGTCCCCAAAACTTTGAATGTGTAGTATGGCTGTAAATGAATGAAGCTCTTTTTGTTATAGGAATATTCATTGCAAGAGCTATTATCAAGTATTTATATTGGCCTTCAGTTTATGAGATGCCATGGTCTTGTGTGTGTGTGTGTGTGTGTTTGAACTGAGCATTATACTAATTTTCAATTTTGTTATTTAAAAAAAAAAAAATGATATTTACAATAATTGCTGAGAATTATACAGATATTTATACAGCTGTGGTGATTATGAAATCCATGCTGCAAATCTATAAACAAAGATTTTTGTTTATTTTTGTCTTGTGTTTTGTATGTGCATGGGAATAAAGCAGCAGATGCATTTCGCATTAGTGATTCTTGTAGGTGCATTAGGTGTGTTTTGCAAACTATATTCTGTCATTTTACTTTGTCAGTGAACTAACAAGGTGCTTCTGTGTCACCATTACAGTGTAAAGACAGCTTATCTGTCTATCAATAAGGAGTGCATCCATACCAGATCTATTCTTCACAACAATCAGCTTCCTGTTTTGTCCCGCTAATCTTGTGTTGCCTAATTTCTCTCCTTGTTAGTTCATTTGTTCTTTCTCTCTATTTGTTTATTTATGTGTCCCCTAGATGATAAACTGTAGTTCTCACTGTTCACAGATAGCTCTCCCCTCCCATGTTCTCTCGTTTCATCCCCTCGTTCATCTTGGACATGATTGTATTGTCCTGTTTAAATGGGCCTGCGCTGCTTGCATGTGATCTTTCACTGCTCTCTCAGCTATTTGTCATTCCATCAGCTCAGTAATGCTGAATTAATGGCACTAACTCATTAAACAATAAGAGAAGTGTATGTTTTCCCTTGGTCCCCAAGCAATGAATAATTCAGATTCACGTTCAGAGTGAAATAACCAGGAGGAGGATTGTAAACTATAGGTTAATTTGAAATGTTCCTATGACAAACATACCGTAGCGAGAGCAGCTTGTGTGTGTTTGTTTTAAGGTGGTTTTAGCCGACCGAAAATTGATACTGTGAATGTTTGTGGAAAGGCCCTGGAGGGAGAAACTGAACACCTTAAACAAGTTTGTAGGAATAAAGGTACTTCACTTAACTTTAGTGGTGGGGCCATGTGAAGGAATGGTCTTGGTTTTGCTTTCCCAACCTGTGTGCTAAGTTGAAGGAGAAGAGTATGGAGACTGTCTCTGATGTCTAGACAGGAGAGAGGGATTTGATCCTCCTATTGGAATTGTTTTGACGTGAGGCAAAGTTAAAAATTGATAAATAAGAATGAAGTTAAAATGTCATCAGTTACATTGAAAAGTAACACATGTGAAAAAGGTTAAAAGCAAACATTTCAGTTGTGCTCATACTCTTGTCACCTATGGCATTTATTTTTTCTGATCCCATCTTCCCCTCTTCTCCCTATTATTTCCTGTACTATCTCTGACTGTCATGTTCAATGAAGGCAAAAAGGACCATTTAAATTAGGGAAGCACAATGTATATTGGTTATCAGATGATATTAGAGAAATTTGTAACTTATTGTAAAATTGTATGTTTATTAATGATGCGTATTTTATTGTGCCTGCTCATTTTCCCTATTCTTACATTTAGTTCATTTTTATCATCATCCAACGCTGACTTAAAGTTGATCCATTTCTGTTTAGAAATAGTTTCTACATTTCTTTCTGAGTTTCTGTTTCTAAATAATTATATTTTAATTTTAATTTAATTTCAGTTAGTTGCTAAGGCATAATTTCACATTTTTGTTTTTCATCTAATATTTAGATTTTATTTTATTTCAGCTTCATTTCAGATTTTAAAAAGTTTTATAGTTTTAGTAAACAATAACAAAACTTAACATTATTATGTTGTGATGCCTAAATTCACTTGTGTTGTTTAGCATCAGTGATTTTAGTATTTTAATGTTTTCTTTTTAAATTACTTAGGCAAAATACTATAGAATTGTAATATGAGCTCTTTATCAGCCATAAGATGAAAAAATCAAATCAAATTTGGGTTACTGGCCAGATTTCTAAAATCGGTGCATCCTAATGTAAACATCACTTGCATAATTAAGTGCAGGACCTTTGAATGATTTGAAAACATTTCATAATGTAGATTTCTGTGAATGAATGGCATGTTTCACACACGGGTAACACCTGAATCTAGCCTTACAGCAAAACACATTTCCCTTTCTTCCTTTATAATTTATTGTCCCTTTTTCATTGTTCTCGAGAAAATCCCACAAATCGTCAAAAGTTAATGCTAAACCTCTTTCTGTATTTCCCTCTCTCTCTCTCTCTCTCTCTCTCTCTCTCTCTCTCTCTGTCTGTCTGTCTCTGTTCAGGCCACCCACTACAGTTTTCTGGCCACTCTGGAGGTCCTGGGCAAACTGAGTTTTAGTGCCCTGGCTGGTGGTTTGGTGGACACTGTGGGCTTTCCCATAGCCTTCATCCTTTTCCTCTTCCTCACCTCCAGCAGTGCCCTGCACGTGTGGAGGGCCACAGAAACTGGCATCCTGAAGGAGCAGCTCAAAGAGCAGCCACAGTGACCAGAGTTGTTAGCCTATGAGAGAGAGAGTGTATGGCTTGGTGAAAGATATGGAAATTGAATCTTATACTTTGCATAAGATATTGGTGACCCAAATAGCCAGTGAAATTAATATGTTGTTTTTATTTGTATTTATTTATGACTCAACCAGCATTGACGTTACAAGAGCCACACAAGCACTCTCACTGAAAGCCAGCACCTCTCTGAAAAACACTGCAACTTCTTAACAGCTACATTGCACCTCTACAGTAAACTAGCTTTAAAGGTACTTGCTTTTCAACGAGTCATCCTGAATGGCAAGCAGACTGAGCTATGGCAACACTGTGAATATGTCATCTAGTCTGCTTGAAGCCAGGACAGCAGTCAATCATTTAAAAAAGAATCAATAACAAAATATGGATAATCTATTATGTTTGATATAATGGACAATGACAACTGTAGTATTCAGTATGATTTTACTGGTTATTAAAGATGAATAGCTTGTTTAAGGGTCTAGTCTAGTTTGGTTTAGTTACACACACCCTAGTCATTTACACATTTCCTTATATACAGCATGTATTCACCTTAGAAATGCCTTTAGTTTTTAATCTGATGCCTTCTGACACCTTAGATACATTTGCAGCAAATTCCATCAGCTTATTGACCAATCAGTAACATGCTACATTTTAAGGACTTGATTTTTGAAATCATGTAAATTTGGGAACAGTGTGAACACTGAATTATGGTACTATGCTTAGTGGAGTGCATTTTTGTATTCTCAATGCAATACTTGTATTAAAGGGGTCATATCATTGGAAAATGAATATTCATATAGAGTTAAATATAAGTTAAGTGTATTACAAAAAAGCATTGTACCTTTTGACAATATTGTACATCCAACCCAGATTCCTATTTGGTGTTCAGCAACCAAAAAATATTAACTTAACTCCAAATAAATTAATGAAAAGAGTGAAATAAGTTAAAAACCTTGTGTTGTTCCTTTGTGGAGCAACTGAAAATCCTCATCCTTCCTAGAATTATTAGGAAATGTTAGAAAAGAGTGGCCCAGCCACAAACATGACCCAACTACTTCTCATTTCACATGTCAACATGGTGTTTACATTTGCACGTCTTCATCAGAAAGAGTCATAAAAAGAGTAGAAAGTGGTCATGACAAACTGTTTTGATGCAGAAAACTTGACTAACATTGTAGGTGGACCTCAGGGAAAAAATAGTTTTAAAAAGTATGACCCCTTTAATGTCTGTTAAATACTGTACATTGTAACAGTTAAACTCATCAAGCTCATTTTTTTGAGCCAGTACGTGTATTTGTTTGAAATGTTTGTTTTTGTATAATGAGTTGTCTGCATTTCCTATGCAATAACACAAATTTATTCATGATTATTACATACAACTTTGCTTCTCGTATATAAAAAAAATTAAAAAAAATTTAAATAGCCTTACTTTTATTATATATTTTTTTATAATTTACTGCAGAGCCAAAACGTGGAGATATTGTTGAGACTATGTAAGCATATGTGTGGGATTTGCCATAACTAATGTGTTTAAGATGCCATGAAACTATAATTATTTATACAAATGTCAGTTTTGGATTGGAATTAAAAAAAAAAAAATCATCCAATGAAACTGCAACTAGCCTATATAGTGCAGTTACAGTATATGTTTTCCATTCCTGTTGAAAGCAGAAAAAATATACTTAATGCACTGTATTATAGTGTCATTTTGCTCTTGGTTTTATTATTTATTTATTTTTTATTTTTTTGCATTTGTTTTCTTAGAGAAATAGAAACAGACAGTCCCAATTAAATACTACATTTTAAAAATCATAACACTTTATGTGATAAATGGAAAAGTTGTGGCCAATTGATGTTTTTTTTTTCATTCATTAAATTAAATCCTCTGATAAGCAAAGCTCTTACCAAACGAGAACCATTTTTGGAATTTTAGCTTGGACTACATGAGACTCAAAAATAAAAGCTATTACTGAACCCAGAGTGCGTCTGTGCTTTTATGAACTTATCAGACAAGAATTAAAAGTCTGTGTTATAAAGAGACGTGGCATAGAGGTGATCAGTTTGTGGTACTGCTGAGGTGGTATGGAAGCCCAGGTTTCTTTGACAGTGGCCTTCAGCTCATCTGCATTTTTTGGTCTCTTGTTTCTCATTTTCCTCTTGACAATACCTCATAGATTCTCTATGGGGTTCAGGTCTGGCGAGTTTGCTGGCCAGTCAAGCACACCAACACCATGGTCATTAAACCAACTTTTGGTGCTTTTGGCAGCGTGGGCAGGTACCAAATGCTGCTGGAAAATGAAATCAGCATCTTCAAAAAGCTAGTCAGCAGAAGGAAGCATGAAGTGCTCCAAAATTTCTTGGTAAACGGGTGCAGTGACGTTGGTTTTCAAAAAACACAATGGACCAACACCAGCAGATGACATTGCACCCCAAATCATCACAGACTGTGGAAAAACTGAACACTGGACTTCAAGCAACTTGGGCTATAAGCTTCTCCACCCTTCCTCCAGACTC